>NC_140498.1:50533256-50715756 GCF_964271855.1 Acomys minous
AGGAATAGAATTGTTAGAAAGGATACATATTAAAAGGGGATTTAATAGAGTGTCTTACACAGCATGGTTTGGGTAGCCTAAGAATAGTAGACTCACACTGGAGGGGCGCACGCAATCTGTAAAACCCTAAGCCAGAAGAACCTGCTTCTAATAACAGTGAAGAAATGCAGCAATGGCAGCCACAGGGGGGATGAACTTGCCAACAAGAATGCAGGCAAACAGGCAAAAATCGAAGGATTTCTTTTTCTATCTTCTTTCATCGGGACTGCCCTTGGAAGTTCTGGAAACACTTAGGGTGTGTGATCATGAAAATTTCAATAGCTTCCATCAGCTTGCGATTTCTTTGATTCCAGATCTAGTCACTAAGAGTAACCATGACACCCTGCGTATACTTATTATTATTATTATTATTATTATTATTATTATTATTATTATTATTATTGAGAAATGTAACTTTTACATTGCATATTTTTGGTAAAAAAAAAATTGTATAGAAGTTGCCATTCCTGTTGTCAAGGACCATTGCTGTGTACAGACTTTATCCTGGGGAAACCTACAAGTGACGTGCCTTTAAAAATTCATAACAACTATACCTGGAATTTGCATGTAAGCCACTAGGTGCCACTTCTCTGCCTACATTTTCTCCTGGGGAAGGTAAAATTTTGCACACTGACCTGTGTGGCTAATATTGATAAATTAAGGGTAATTACTAATATATCAAGTAATGAAATCCAGATTGTAGTTATATGCTAGAAGTGACCTTTATGTTTCTTTCTAAATCATTCAGGTGGAATTAGTGACTGAGGTGAGACCTTCTTGCCAGCTTAGAAGCTTTCGGATAGCTGTAATGTTCAAAACAGAGAAGCAGAAACCTCTCAAGCAAATAGGAGGCATGTCTTGAGATTACGACATAAAACACAGGTAGAAGAAAATAAAAATTCTGGTCTATTTCATGGTTTTGTTAGACATTATGTAGACACTTATGCAAGTGTGTACAAACATGTGTTTGCACACATACACAAATGAGTGCACATATTCAGGCACATGTACACACACAGGTGTATACACATGCATATGTACACACAGGCCCACACATGTGTGCTCGTTCTCTCCCACCCCCTCTCCTTCCCTCCCTCCCTCTCTAATACAGATTTCTGTTTAACAATCACAGTGAAACAATGGGGGCAGGATTTCTCCTTTTATTTGAAAGTTAAAACTTATGATGAAATGAAATGTGTGTTTTCAAATTATGAGCATCAAATTATGAGTGGACCCTGAAATAAAGGAACCCATATTTCATAAGCCTCACGAAGAACTCAAACTAGTTACTACAGAGAGTGTTGAAGCCATGGTATAAAAAAAGGAAACTTTTAAACCTAGCACATTTGGACGTTCAGACAGACTACCTTGCAAAGGTGAGGGTTCATAGGGAAGGACATTGAGGAAGAGAAATAGGAGTGGGGAGGCGCAGAAGATCCCACTGATGTCCACTTCATAGAAACCAGCATATATGTGTAAGAAACATACCCTAGTTTAGAGGAGGCACTGCTCGCTAGCCCAGAGGAAAGAGCCCTAGCATTCAAGTTTGCAAAAAGCCAGGACCAGTTCCAATTCCTACTGATTAGAATAAAGACACCATAAAACGCAGAAGCTAGGCAGAATGCTTGTACAAACAGTGATCCCTGCTTCATAATAGGAGCACTAAAAACTCAATCCCCACTTCATAATAGGAGTTATAGAAACCCAGAAAGGTGAAAGCAAAGCAATACTCTATAACCGTGCAAAGTCGGCTTCAGACCTGCTCCAGACGGTACAAGCTCACATGTGATCCAGGTCCCAAGTTTACTCATGTTTGTCTTCTTCTCAACAGACACCATGTGAGCCTTTCCCACTATTTTTACATCCTGTTTATTGTAAAGCTTATCAGACAAATGACTATGCAGGCCAGCCTAAGTGTCAGTAATTTTATACTCTAATCTATTAGTTTGGGTAGGAGTAGATTTGGGGAGGGTAGATAGACATTAGCAGGCATTAGCTGGTGTCTGGTTCATTTGCAACTGAAAAATTGAGCCACCAGATTTTAGTCCTAACAGTGTGTATTGCCTTGATATAAGGCAAAACCAGACATAGACAAATTTCACTCTGGCCCCTCATAACAAAACAAGCTTCAAAGGACTGAAATTTTTCCAAATAACCTAACTGTACCTTAGGACAAACCTCAAGAATGTTTATAGAAATACAAAATTACCTCACTTCCAACAAGCTAAAAACCAGAATACAAAAATGACAAGGACTGTAAAGGATGATACTATAATCCGAGTGATCAGAGGGAGTCAAATATAAGAGACCCAGGAATGACACTGGGTCATTACTAACAAAGTGAGGACACTAAGACAGTATTATACATATAGCTTGTGTGTCCAAAAATGAAATATTAAAGACTTACCTCTCAGAAGTGAGTATTACATTGGAAAAAAACACTAATGGGATCAGACAGCAATATAATATTTCCAAAGATAAGTGCAAAGAAAAGAAAAAAAGAAGCAAAACAAAATGAATAAGGACTCTCACCCACAAATTGTGACCAACTTTTACTAATGTAACACAACCTGAGACTCCATGAGTGGAAGATTGAAAAGGTATTTCAGAGATAACATAGATAGCAGAACTAATGATATGAGGACATTAAAACAGATTATACATATAGCTTGTATGTTCAAAATATGGATAAAACGTGTATATTAATAGAAACAAATATGCACTTATTAAAAAACAATGACTATGAATTTTATAATTTTATAAGCCTGTTGACCCAGTAAATACAAGTCAAAACACAAGAAACACAAATAAACAGAGAAAATTACAGAACTATGTAACGGGGTAAACAGAGTAGCAGTGATATTTTTAGAAATAGTACACCCATGCTGCTGCAAAGGGCCATATCTGGGTCTGTGACCCTACAACAGCAGGAGGTGTGTGTTGATGTCCATGGCCCCTGTTACCACCAAAGGCCATGGGGCCATTCTTGGTCTGGGCTGCCACCTGGAATCATGTTAATGTCCAAGGGCTGCACATAGTTAGATAGCCTCACCCATCACCAGCTGTAGCACTCAGGAGAGTGGGCCCTCCCCCTCCACAGAGTAGTGTAAGAGAGCTGGAACTGATACGGTGATTAAGAGCCAGTTCTTCCCTGTGACCAGCTGCCTCAGGCAGGAGGCTCCTTTCCTCGCCTGAAAAAAAAGTGGGAGATCTCGCCCTTGTGGTGTGGGCACAGGAGTGCTAGTGGGCTGACCAACTCAGCTTCCACCCAGGCCCAGATCCAGGGTTTTGAGTTGACTCACCCCCATATTTAACCACTTCCCCTTGATGAGGAGGCCCTGGTTGCATTTAGAGAAAGAATAGGCAGACTACCAAGATGAGACTTGATAGCCTATGATCATATAGTGGGGGAGGAGGTCCCTCTCGGTCATAGAGCTAGGGGAGGGGAATAGGGTGAAAGCAGGAGGGAGGGAGGGATGGGAGGATATAAGTGATGGGATAACAATTGAATTGTAACCTGAATAAATTAATTAACTTATTTTTTTTAAAGTGAAAGTGAGCTACATCCCCAGAGGCCTACTGCCACCAGGGACAGACAAGTGAAACACCTACCCCAGCCTCCTGCCTGGTGGGTCCCCCTGGGCAAGCCAGCAGCAGTGAGCTATGCAGTGTCCCCTGTGTGCTCCATCTCCCAGCCCATAGCTCAGAGGCCTCCTGCCATCAGAGACCACTAGGTGAGACTCCCTCCCCTCACAATGGCCAGCATGCCTGGTCCTCTTACCAACCCCAGCAGTGGTGAGCCTTACCTTGTCACTATACATTCCATTCTTGGCCCACAGTTCTGTCTGCATGCCCAGGGGCCTGCTGCCATCAGGAACCACCAGGTAAGAATGCTCCTTCCCATCCTCTGCCCATTAAAGCACTCCCAATACAGGTAAACTGCACCTGCTCCCCAGTGCTCCATTTTCTGGCCCACAACTTGGCCTGCCAATACCAGAGACAACTAAATGGCTGAAGGCCAGGATAAGAAAACAATCAACAAGAACCAGGTGCATTATGGCACCACCTGAACCCAGCTGTCACACCACAGCAAGCCCAGGATACACTAACACAGCTGAAGCATAAGAAAATAATGTAATATTCAATCTTGTGAAGATGACAAAGGCCTTTAAAGAGCAAATGAATAAATCCCTTAAAGAATGAATAAATCCCTTAAAGAAATATCAGAAAATATAATCAAACAGGTGAAGGAAGTGAAGGAAATGAATAAAATGGTTCAAGACCTGGAAATGGAAATAGAAACAAAAATCAAAAACAAAAACAAACAAACAAACAAACAAACAGAAACAGAAACTGAGAGAATCCTAGAGATAGAAAACCTAGGTAAGATAACAGAAACTACAGACACAAGCATCATCAACAGAATACAAGAGAAGAGACAGAGTCTTGGGAATAGAAGATACAATAGAAGAAATTGATACATCAGTCAAAGAAATGTCAAATCTAAAAAGTGTCTAACATAAAACATCCAGGAGATTTGTGACACTATGAAAAGACCAAACCTAAGAATAATAGGAATAGAAGATGGAGAAGATTCCCAGCTCCAAGGCCCAGAAAATGCTTTCAACAAAATCATAGAAGAAAGAAAGAGGTACCTATAAATATACAAGAAGCTTACAGAACAACAAATATATTGGGCCAAAAAGGAAAAAGAAAAATACTAAATATACAGAACAAAGAATGAACATTAAAAGCCACAAGGGAAAAAGACCAACTTTCATATAAAGGCAGACTTATTAGAATTACACCAAACTTCTTAACAGAGAATTTAAAAACCAAAAGTGCTTTAGGCAAATGTCTTTCAGTCTCTAAAAGACCACAGATGCCAGCCCAGACTACTACATGCAGCAAAACTTTCAATCAACATTAAAGGAGAAAACAAGGTGTTCCATGATAAAACCAAATGTAAACAACATTTTTCTATAAATCTAGCCCTACAGAGGATGCTAGAAGGAAGACTCCAAAAGGAGAGGTTAGCTACACCCAAGAAAACACAGGAAATAAATAATTTCACACCGTCAAAAGCAAAAAAATAAACACACACACACACACACACACACACACACACACACAAAACCTCCACCAACATCAGAAAAACAGGAATTAATAATAATTGGTCATTAATATCTCTCAGTACAATGGACTCAATTCCCCAATAAAAAGACACAGGCTGACAGAATGGATGTGGCAACAGAATCCATCATCCTGCTGCATACAAGAAACACACCTCAGCAACAAACATAGACATTACCTCAGAGCTAAAGGTTGGAAAAGAAGATTTTCGAAGCAAATGGACTCAAGAAGCAAGCTAGAGTAGCCACTCTAATGTTTAATAAAATAGACTTTCAACCAAAATTAGTGAAAAATCCACCAAGACGACAACTCAATTATGAATATCTATGGATCCCATGGTTGTTGGCTCAGTACCTTGGACACCAATGCACACCAAGCTGGGAAGAATGAAGCAGAGTCTGGAATGTGTGGGGTCTGCAGGATCTAGGTGCAGCCGGGAGTGTGAGGCAGTGGGGGGAGGCAGTGTGCTCTAAGGAATGTTAAGGCTCTTTCCTGTAATTGTAGTTCTTTACCAAGAGAGATGAGAAGTGGAAGAGTCGGGCTACCAGTGGTCAGTTCAACAGCCAGCATGGATGGCCCGGGTGCTAGACTGGCCTGCAAGGCCACTGGGTTGGCAGGACCTAGGATGCAGTGGTGAGTGTCCAGAGAGGGAAAAAAAGGCTCTCTCTCTCCTGAAACAGCCCTTCAAGTGTTACAGCTCAAGTGAAAAATCAACCCTTAGACCATCTGTGGTGAGTTAGCCTGTGTCTATTTATCAGTGAGGCAGCCTATGTTCCTGCATGTGCTGCATGATGAGTAAGTACTAAATGACCCTTGGGGAGTGGTGAGAAGTTTTGGGCGCTGAATGCATTCCATTGGTTGTGGCTGTCATGCTGGTGATGCTCTGTTGCATCCCGGTGCGAGCTACGTGGCTACCTGGACAGTTGGGGTTGGCAGGTTACATGCACCAGAACATGAAGGCTCAGCACAGGGAGGAAGTGGTTCTTACTCCCCCCAATCTCAAGTGTGAACATGCCCCACCTTGCCAGTTCCATTCCAGGTCACTTGGTGGCATGTCCACCTGACCCACTAATATCTATGCCTTAAACTCATATTTGTAAAAGAAGCACTACTGAAGCTTAAATCACACATTGAACTATGCAGGTTAGTAATAACAGACTTCAACACTCTGCTCTTGCTGATGGACCAGTCACCAAGACAGAAACTAAGAAGAAAAATAATGAAACTAACAGACATTATGAATCAAATGGACCTAACAAATATTTACAAAACATTTCACCCAAACACAAAAAGAATATACCTTCTTCTCAGGAACTCTCAGAAACAGCTCCAAAACTGACTCAGACACAAAGCAAGCTTCATCAGGGACAAGAAAATTGAAGTAACTCCCTATATCTTATTAGACCACCATGGATTAAAGCTGGACTTCAATAACAGCAGAAAAACAAAAATAAAAACAAAACAAAACAGAAAGCCTACAAACTCATGGAAACTGAACAACTCTCTACTTAATGATCAATGAATAGGTCAAGGAAGAAATAATTTAGACATTCTAGTATTCAATGAAAATGAATGCACAACATACCCAAACGTATGGGACACAATGAAAGCAGTGCTCAGAGGAAAGTTCAGAGCATTAAGTACCTTTATAAAGAACGTACAGAGATCTCACACTAGTAATCTAAAATCATACCTCCAGAACAAAAAGAAGCAAACAAACCCAAGAGAAGTAGATGTCAGGAAACAATCAAAGCTAGGGCTGAAATCAATAAATTAGAAACAAAGAGAACAATACAGAGAATCATCAAAACCAATAGCTGGTTCTTTGAGAAAAATCAACAAGATAGGCAAACGCTTATCCAAACTAACTAAAAGGCAGAGAGACAGTATCCAAATTAACAAAATGAGAAATGAAAAGGGAAATATAGCAAGACCCTGAAAAAAATCCAAAAATCACTAGGTCTTATTTCAAAAGCCTGAACTCCACAAAATTGGAAAATATAAACAAAATGGTTGATTTTCTTGATAAATACCACTTACAAAACGTAAATCAAGATTAGCTAAACAATTTAAATAGGCCTACAACCACTAAAGAAATAGAAGCAATCATTAAAATCTCCTAACAAAACAAACAAACAAACTCAGGCCAGAAAGTTTTGGCATAGAATTCTACCAGATTCTCAAAGAGTTAATATCAATGCTCCTCAAATTATTTCACAAAATAAAAACAGGAGGAATGTTCCCAAACTCATTTTGTGAGGCCACAGTCACCCTGATCCCTAAACCACACAAAGACTTGACAAAGAAAGAGAATTTTAGAACAATTTCCCTTATGAACATTGACACAAAAATACTCAATAAAATATCCACAAACTGAATCCAAGAACACATGCAAAACATCATCCACAGTGATCAAGTAGGCTTCATCCCAGGGATACAGAGAGCAGTCAATATACATGTATACATATATACATATATACATATATACAAATATACATATATACATATATATACAAGTATACATATATACATATATGCATATATACATATATACATATATATGTGTGTGTGTGCGTATGTGTGTGTGTTCATCAGTGTAATCCATCATATAAAGAAAACAACCACATGACCATCTCATTTGATGTTGAAAAAGCCTCTGACAAAATCCAACACCCCTTCATGTTAAAATTTTTAGAGAGATCAGGGATACAAGGGTGCATACCTAAACACAATAAAGGCAATAGACAGCAAGCCAATAGCCAACATCAAGTTAAATGGAGAAAAACTTAAAGTGATTACACTAAAATCAGGGACAAGAGAAGACTGCCTACTTGAAGTTCTACCTAGATCAATAAAGACAACTAAAGGAAATCAAGAAGATACAAAGTGGAAAGGAAGAAGTCAAAGTATGGCTACTTGCAGATAATGTGCTAGCATACATAAGTGACCAACAAAATCCTACCAGAGAACTCCTATAGCTGATCAGCAAAGTGGCTGGATACAAAATTAACCCCCCAAAATCAGTAGTCCTCTTGTATACAAATGATAAATGGGATGAGAAAGAAATTAGGGAGACAACACCCTTCATAATAGCCACAAATAATATAAAATACCTTGGTGTAATTCTAAGCAAGTATATGACAAGCACTTCAGGTCTCTGAAGAAAGAAATTAAAGAAGAGATCAGAAGATGGAAAGACCTCATGGATCAGTAGGATTAATATAGTAAAAACAGCCATCTTACCCAAAACAATCTATGGATTCAATGCAATTCCCATCAAAATTCCAACTCAGCTCTTTAAGATGTTGAAAGAGCAATTCTCAATTTCATGTGGAAAGAAAAAACCAGGATAGCTAAAAACATTTCTGTACAATAAAAGAACTTCTGGAGGTAGTTCCCTGATCTCAAGCTGTACTACAGAGAAATAGTAATAAAAGCTGCATGGTGTTGGAATAAAAAACAGGTAAGTTGATCAATGAAATAGAACCAAAGACCTAGAAATAAACCCATACACCTATGAACACTTGATTTTTGACAAAGAAGCCAAAATCATACAATGGGGGCAGGGGAAGCGTATTTAACAAATGGTGCTGATCTCACTGGGTGTCTACATGTAGAAAAATACAAATAGTCCAACTGGGTCTAAGACCTCAACATGAAACCAGAAACATTAAGTATGTTAGAAGATAAAATGGGGATCATCCTTGAACTCATTGTTACAGGAAACAACTTCCTCAACAGAAAACTAACAGCTTAGGCACTAAGATCAACTATTAATAAGTGGGACCTATGAAACTGAAACGCTTCTATAAGGCAAAGGACACTGCCAATAAAGAAAAACAGCAGCCTACAGCTAGGGAAAATATCTTCACCGACCCTACATCCAACAAAGGGCTAATATCCAAAATATGCAAAGAACTCAAGAAATTAAACACCAACAAACTAAATAACCCAATTAAAAATGGGGTACTGGGCTAAACAGAGGATGCTCAGTAGAGGAATCTCTAATGGCCCAGAAGCACTTAAAGAAATGCTCAACATTGTTAATCGTCAGGGAAATGCAAATGAAAATGATTTTTGAGATTTTCATGTTATACCTGACAGAATGGCTAAGATCAAATCTCAAGTGACAGCAATAATACAGAACAAGGGCAACACTCCTTCATTGCTAGTGGGTGCAGGCCTTGATTTTTTTAAAGCCTACTTTATTTGAAGTTCCATAATGCCTCTACCTCTCTTCCAACCCACCAACCCTAGGGAGGAGAGAAGGAAGGTTAGTTGGGGAACGGAGCTTAGTTTTCTTTGGCTACTTCCTGATGTTTAGGCTTCTTGCATTCTTTGGGGCAACACCAATCTCCATCATCAGGATGGTGATAGTTTAAGGAATTATGTATGCAATACTGTACTCTCAACTGCTAAGAACATAGTTAGATACAGATAAATAGATATAGAGTCAGAGGTACATAGAGATATGTAGATATAGATAGATGATAGATAGATAGATAGATGATAGAAGATAGATAGATAGATAGATAGATAGATAGATAGATAGATAGATGTGTGTTACACAAGTATGCTTATGTGTTCACATAATTGGGTTTTTTTTTTAAAGAAAAGACTGCTTTGGGAATACAAAAATTTGTCAGAAGTACATTGGCTCCAGCAAAGATATTAAGAAAATTTTATCAGCAGAAGAAAAATTTCTCATAGAACTATGCAGCCACACCAAACAATGAAGGACACCGTAAATAAAGATGATGATGCCTGTCTATCTGTCTACTATTTTTCTTATATTTTATATCTCTTTAAAGTATAATCTACCTTCCAAAACAAAATACTACGACTTAGAGAGGCCTGGTATATAGTTATCATATTCTCTATTTTAGAGGCAAAAAAAACCTTTCTCACACAAGGGGAAAATGTCCATCCAACGTTGTTTCCCTTCTTCTCTTACTCTGGTCAATGGCATTTTTGCTGCCCAATACTGCTCATCTATTTCTCTCCTAGAGTAGATTATTTTAACTGTTCCCTTGAGAGATTAATGTGTCTCTCTGTGCTGAGACTTAGTGGGAACAATAAATTGCACAAGCATATTTTCTATAGGATGTCACACAATCATAAGCACATTGCCATACATGATAAATCTATAAGAGAAGAAAGACAATGAATTATATTTCCCATGCTACTCTTGTGCAACCCATGTGCAAATCTTAAAGGCTTACATTGGCAATCAAGATATCAGGTGATAAGAACAAGCTATGGCTCTTAGGATTAATGTCATCATGCTTGAGGAATCCTGTGGAAGAGGCCGGGGAAGGATTGTGGGATCCCCGGAGATCCAGGACACCATGAGAACACAGCCAAGCAGGGCTCATGGGGGCTCAGGGAGACTGGAACAGCAATCAGGAAGCCTGTGTGGGTCTGAAGTAGGAACTCTATGTATGGTACAGTTGTGTAGCTTGTGTTCCTGTGGGACTTTGGACAGTGGGAGTGGGGACTCTTTTGCTAGCCCTTGGGACACTTTTCCTCCTACTTGGTTTCTTTGCCTAGCCTTGATATGTAGGTTTGTGCCTGGGCTTATGATAATTTGTTATGTCATGTTTGGTTGATACCTGTGAGGTTTCTATTTTCTGAAGGGAGATGGATAAAAAGCAGATCTGGAGGAGAGGGAGGTGGGGGAGGCTGGGAGGAATAGAGGGAGGGGAAATTGTTGGAATGTAACATATGAAAGAGTACTTTAAAAGATTAATATAATCTTTGAAAATAAAGGCATGCATCTGAGTGAGGTGATGACAGCAAGAAGCTAAAAATGCCAGGTCTAGTACTGATTCTCTACAATCAGTAAATAAATGTGTTAAGAAGTAGGGTGTGGGGCTGGGGAGATGGCCTAGGTAAATCACTCATTCTGTAAGTGTGAGGACTGATATTTGGACCCACAGAAGCAACATCAAATCGAGGCAGATGTGGTGGCCCGGATGTAATCACAGCACCAGGGAGAGAGAGGCAAGGAGCCCCAGGACAAAATGACTGTCTAAAATATCCAAACTCAGCTAGCTCTGCTTTCAGTGAGAGACCGTGCCTCAAATATAAAGTGAAGAGAAGTTGAGGAAAGAACTGAGCATCAACTTCTGTCCTCCATGCACACAAATGTGCATAAACACCAACACAGGTATAAATCTACATACATGCACACATGCACACATACACACTCATGCAAATAAGAACTTGCTTCTTGCACAAGCATGAGATCTGATTTAGATTCCCAGGATTCATGTAAAACACTGGGTGCACCCACTAATCTCAGTGCTGGAAAGGCAGAACCAGTGATTCTAGCCAAGTGCACTGAGAAAAAATAAAAATAAAATAGATATCTTTTAAGGAGGATATACCCAGAATCTTTCCTGGACACACACACACACACACTCACACACACACACACACACAGTGGGTGGGGAAGTTACATATACGTACACACAACACACATAGATGAGATTTCCAAAGAAATAATCAGCTCCACCAGAAAAACACTGGAAGCAAACATTTCTAAATTGAGGGTAAAGGTTGTGTTCATCAGCTTACTGCATCTGTCCTTCTTGTTCCAATTTTCATTGGTTATCATGAGATACAGGTTGTTATGGTGATGAGAGAAAGGCTCAACTGGATGGGAATTCAGAAAGATGTTGCAAAAAGAAACATCTACACTAGTGCTTCTCCTGTTAGTATGCATTTGAGTCACTCTGAAAGTTGTGAAGTTCATATTCATATTTAATAAGTCAGGGATGGAATCTAAGATCATATACCACCAAGCATACTGTGTAAGGTGATGCTGTTGTGCTGGTCAGCGGGCCTCGTTTTGAGTCGAGAGAATGCTCACACACATTTGTGAAAATGCATGCTTTTTTGGGCTCGGGCTTAGTGCTGCTAAATCTAATGGGGACGGACCTAATGGAATCATCAAAGTCTCATGAGATACTAAGAATTGATATTTTCCCTCAAAACTCACCACCCAACAAGGAAAATGTAACAGTTGACAGCCTGTGCTCCCAAGCAGTGACACACAAAACCATCCACATTCTTTACCTTAGGTTTTTAAATCCTCCGTAAATTGCCTACACCATCTTTATTTTCTTTCTTATCATGGTGGGATTACTTATTTGGGTAAAAAGCAGTGTGAACCATCACTCCCTCTGTCTTTGGAAAGGCTGTTTTTTCTCCTGACCTACTCTTTCCTCAACATGAGACATTCATCTCAGACCTCTTCACTTTGTAGAGCTACATTCCACTACTTTTTGGGTTTTCCCCAACTATTCCAACAAGGGTATACAACTAGAGCAGAGTCTATCTAACTAAGCTCAGTTAGTTAGACTCCCAAGACTCACAAAGCCCCTACTCAAAGCAGCAAACAACTTCTGGTCAGATGGGATTTCCAGTGGGAACTGTTTTCACCATGGCCAGAGCACTGCAAAGAAATAGCATCCCTGAGCCATCAGCCATGCTGGGGGAGGGGGGCAGCGGGAAGAGGAGTACATTTTGATGAGGAAGTTGCCTTTGAGTCCTCAGTGGTCCTGCAGGCAATCCCAGAGACCTATCTGGGTCGCTAAGCTTGACTTGTTGGAATCATTTTGCTGGTCTGTCATTGGTACTTCATCTGGGGTAAATAATCTTTGTTCACATCACCAAAGGAAGGGGCATACGACAAAATCACCATATTGAGCACAATCTGCATGTCCTGAATATGTAATGCATCCTGCCTAGATACTCTCTTATCAAAAAACCAACCAAAAGCAAGCAAGCAAGCAAACAAACAAAAACAAAACAAAAAACAAAAGCAGCAAAATAAAGCCCTGAGAACAAGCCAGATTTATACTGTAGAAACACTGTCGTCATCAAAGAGAATAAACTGTATTTTTCCATTTTTCATCATTTGCCTGTGACCAATTTTATCTCATAAGTACATGGCAGGATAATAAAAAGTCGGCTATAGTTCCGCTTGGGGGCCAATCGGTGCTGCAGACGAAGTGTCTGGTCCAAACTAATTCTCAGCCCAAATGAGCAACAGAAGGGGGAGGATCAATGGCAGTGAAAGAGCTTCAGCTTTCCCACAAATTTATGGTGGGGAGTGAATTCCTCCTCCTCAACACAAGCCAGGCAGACAAAATGAGGCTTCAGCAACCACCCTGTACCTGTGAGAAGAAGAGAGTATATTTTCAGAAAAGCCGTATTTCTGGAGAAACCTCTTACATCTGAGAAGGAGACACTGAGAATAAAGTCCTTGCACTAGGGGAGGACTGAAGAGGTATCCCTACGATAAATAGAAAAATAGCAGAGAAGGACTCAGGAGCCAAAACTGATGCAATATTCATTCTTTCAATGTGTTAATAACTATTAAGTGGGACTCATAGACTTGTCAAACATGGTGTATAGACTGACCTGCCGATGTCCTCCTATCACTTGTAAGATAACTCAGGAGGAAAAAAAAACCACTGTTGTTGAGCCAATGTTCCTAAATAGCCATGTCTATCTTCCATCTTAGAGTATTTGTAAATAATTTTTCAAGCACAGCTAGTTGAAATGGATAATGGAGAGGATGTGGAGAAAGGGGAACACTCCTTCATTGCTGGTGGGAATGCAGACTTGTACAACCACTTTGGAAATCTACCTGGCACTTTCTCAGAAAACTGGGAATAGGGCTTCCTCAAGACTCAGATATTCCACTACTTGGAATATACTCAGAAGATGCTCCACCACACAACCAGGACATTTGCTCAGCTATGTTCATAACAGCTTTATTTGTAATAGCCAGAAGATGGAAACAACCTAGATGTCCCTCAGTCAAAGAATGGATAAAGAAACTGTGGTACTTACGCTATGGAATACTACATTAAAAAGAAGGAAATTCCGAAATTTGTGGACAAATGAATGAAACTAGAAATGATCATACTGAGTGAGTTAGCCCAGACCCAGAAAGACTCACATGGTATATATTCACTTATAATTGGGCACTAGCCAAAAAGGGATGTCCCATAAAAGTCTTCATTTACCAGGAGATTGGGATAGGACTTCCTATTGGGACTCTAGGTGAAAGACGTATGGGAGAATGGGGAAATAGAAGGATCCAGAGGATTCTAGAAACCTACAAGAAGAACATCATGATGGGTGGATCTGGACCCAGTGGGGTTCAGCTCAATCTACTGCACCAACCAATGACAATACATGCAGTAAACATTGAACCCCTTCCCAGGTCTAGCTAATGGACAGGACATTCTCCACAATTGTGTGGAGAGCAGAGACTGACTCTGGCATGAATTCTGGTGACCCATATTTGGCCACCTCCCCTCAGTGGGGAGGTCTGGTGGCACTCAGAGAAAGGATAATCAAGCTACCAAGATGAAACTTGATAGCCTTTGACCATATGGTGGAGGAGGAGGTCCCCTTCTGTCACAGAACCTAGGGGAGAGGAATAGGGCAAAAGCCAAAGGGAGGGAAAAACGGGAGGATACAAGTGATGGGATAACAATTGAGATGTAATCTGAATAAATTAATTAAATTAAAAAAAAAGAAATGGAGCATGCTGGATTAAGGTTGATCCTAAATAAAATAACTTGCAGCTTTTTAAGAAGCAGAGAAGGTGAGTACAGTGACCATCCTAGCGATGACTGTGTGTGTAAATGGAGGCAGAGGCTGAAGGGATGTTTCTGGAAACCAAGCAGTGTCCCTGACTGCTGGCAGCCAGTGATATCAAGGAAAAGGCCTAGAACAAGTTTGCCTTCAGCTTCCAGAAGGAATGAAGGAATGAACTTTGGTATCTGACTTCTGGTCTCTTGAACTGGGAATAAACACACTTCTCTTAGTTACGCCATCCACTTTGTGCTTAGCTTTGGCAGTCCTAACACACTGGGTTACAAATTAGCACATTATATCCAGATTTCAGATAAAATGTTCTGCTTGGGTTTCCCGAACTGTGGTAGCTTCCCCAGATTTCCATGCCCAAGGTTAGCGGCAAGAATTCAAAATTAGTTAAACCAAGTTAGCGCAATCAACGCACCCGTTCGTAAGAACTTCAAAGGGGGATCAGCTTCTTCCCTCTTCTTCTCACTTCCTCGCCCTCCCCTGATACTTCCTCCTCATTGGGTGTTTGGATGAGCAGCTAGAGACACCCTTACACGGTGCTGTGGTGACACTGGAGCGAGAGACTTCCTCTGGTCCGGTTAGATCCCACCACTGAATCCTGCCTCTTCGGCTCTCCATGGAGATGACCCTTTCTGCCTGCCTGGTTGCTGAGCTTCTGGCTGACAGTCAGGGAGGAAGCGAGGGGCAGTTGAACTTGAGCTCTCTGCTTCCAGCCCAGGCAGGCCTTGGGCAGGTTCCTGCCCATCACTCTGTCTCTCCACCTGGGGTGAACCACTCTTTCCAGATTCTGGTCCATGTGGCCACCTGCCGCACACGGCTGTGGATTGATGCACTAACAAAGTCAAACATCCCCGTAATTATCAAATAACATCCAAATCCCTCAGAAACTCCAAAGAATGCCAGAGCAGAATGACAAAAGAAGACAGGAGGAGGAGGAGGCAGAATGCGTTCTTTTACAAGGAACCTATCCTGGTGAGAAAGAGATGTAAACCTTTCTAGAAGTTTTATAGCCTAATTACTTTCCTCAGGTCCCCATTCTGACTCCCAACACTTTTCTATGGGAATTTGTTTCCAAAACACACTTGGAGAGTACACATAAAGTCAATGTGATTTTCTACAAAACAGAGAAAGTATCCTTTTAAAAATTCTAAAACCTTACCCTTATGAGTGATCAAATATGCAAGTAAGACATTTGGAGGGTATTAAGGATAGAGCACAAGTGGCAGAGAATTTCTTAAAATAGTTAGCACATTTAGGGTAGATTAAGCTCTTGATTTTTTTTTTTAATTACTGTGGTTGCAGCTGGGCATGGTGCTGCATGCTTGTAATCCCAGCACTAAGACAGGCGAGGGAGAATTTTGAATTTAAAAATAGACTGGGATACACAGCAATAAACAGAACAAGGATAGTGGTCAGAGAGTTATGGGTAGTCCCACTATGAACTACGGTGGCCGGAAGGACGACAGAAGATAAACAAGCCTATTCACAACTCAGCTGATAATTGATCTGTCGGCGATTTGACTGGTGTTGACCTCAAACGTGAATGTGACTGCCAAAACTGCCATCACATCTCCAGACTTTACACCAAGTCTTCAGGAATCACTTTTGCAGCCACGGCTGCAGTTGTTTGCATTGGCTGCCCTCTTGAAAAATGCTGCAGCTTAAAAACCAAACCAACGTCTCTATCACTAGTACACCATTCCAACTGAGGAAAACCTGAAATTTGATGGCTGTCAGAGCCACAGCAACAACCTTCTGTGAACACCAGAAGCAGCTGGAGGTTAGGGTAAAGGTGGGTGGCAGGACGAACCACGTGATCAGGTTCAACACAGGTCGTCTGGGTTAAGCCAGGAAGGTCAACAATAAGGAAAGGTCAACGTAGAGCATCCCTGCTCCAAGACCCCCCCCCACCCCCCCCCACCACCTTTGGACCAGTTAATGAACTGATCTAGGTAAATGTGGCTCAAAACAAAGCCGATGCTTCCCCACAATTGTGCCCATGACTGGGTTGTTAATTACATCTGTGGAGTGGATCTAAATATGTTTTTGTTTTGATCCTAAGCGTGGGATGTGAAACAGACTTGTATGAGGGTGTGCGGTGTTTGTCCACTGGAAACAGACTTGTGAGAAAACAGGTGATGTTTATCCACTAGAAGAGGAATCACCTCTTGCAGGGCCATGGTCTTTGCTAACTGATAAGCATCCCACTACAGACTCTGAGAGGATATATATATATTCCCAAAACAAGAGGCTGGGCTTTTTGGTCTTGGCATCATTTTCTATTGTTTAGCTGTTCATCACTCCCCTTAAATAGGTTCCTAGAGAGAATCATTCTAGCAAACACTTCAAGGTTCCAGCTGCTGCTTTGGGCTCTGGCCTTTGCAGTTCTAGTCACCTTTGCTGAGTTGCTGGCTTGTTGTTTAATGGGTCTGCTGGAATCCTGCCGACTACGCCAGTGGAATCACTCCAAAGAACTAAGTCTAAAAAGGTCTACTTCTTCTCTTCCCGTTAACCTCTCTTCTCACTTATCTAGGGTAGGTGGGTTGGAAGGGAGATATAAGCATTAAAGACCCTCAAATAAAGTAAGTTTGAAAAAGTTCAAAGCCTACACATCTGTATGGCTGTAAGCAAAAGGCCTAGCTGAATGGCTTAAGGGGTGTGACACCTCTTATTGGAAAGATGTGAACAGTTGTCTACTCAACCCAGATAAGTCACTGAAGACAGTCCAAAGAAATGATTCTGCCTAAGCCCTAATTAGTGAAGCAATGGAATCATTTGGCTTCTTTACAGGGGGATGAGTGAGATATCACTTACAGGACTGCAGGTCTCACCAACACAGGGATGATGGCTTCCTCCCCATACTGGCATAGAGGAAGCCCCCCTTTAATTAGCCTTCTTTTTCTATAAATCCTAGGATGCACCAGGACTACAGACAGCTTGGCCGACTTGCATGCATTTGAGGAGGGGTCAGGAGGCAGTGGCTGGAATATCAAACCCTTAGCCCTCCCCCCACGCACACACTCTTGTGGGTCTAACAGACCTGGTCACTCAGGACTCTTGGAAGTAATTGCCACTGTTCTGCTGAAGAGGGCGGTGGCTCCGCTGCCCAGAGGGCTTTCTTGCACAGCCAGAAGGGAAGAGTTATTTTAGCTCACAGTTAAGAAAGTGTCTGTCTGTCGTGGCCGGGAAAGCATGCGGAGCAGAACATTTCATGCCACAGGGGTCCAGGAAGAGAATGAACTAGGGCACTAGGTCAGAACCTTCAAGGTCTCATCTCTGGAATGTGTGTGTGTGTGTGTCTGTGTGTCTGTCTGTGTGTCCGTTCATCTGTCCCAGGGTGTACATGGTGTCATAGTGGTTTAGAGTACTGACAAATGCTTTAAAAACATTAACAGTCCAAGAGGAAAGCAGTCCCCGGTGGCCCTCTCCGTCACCTCTCACCCTCAGAAGGGCATGTATGCATATGTCTCTTCTGAGGACAAAGGAGAGTCTTCTAATTACTGACTTCTCATCAGTCAAGGGCAGCTCCTGGCTTAAGCTGGTCATTCAAGTCGCTCTGAGTCTGATGGCTACTGAGTAAGGAAATTTCCAGAACCTTCTCGGATGTTCTTTAACTGAGCACAGTGTATGGCAGTTTCCTTTCCCATCCTGCCTTCTTCCCCATTTGCCCCATTAGTAGACTTTGCACCTTCCTTAAAAACCACACCATTCTCCTCTGTGAACTATTTCTTCACGTGCCCCCAAAGGAAATTAGCTAACGTGCTCCCATTGAAACCCCTAGGCTTCAGACAGTGCGTGCCACCTGTGCTGCATTTATTTCAGTCACTTCTGTTTTCTCTAGGGGAAGAAAGTATGCCATACTCTGTCAGTTTAGGTCAGGAGCTGTCCACCTGCATCCCCTGTGAAGTCATCTATGAAAGTTTAAGGAAAGGATCAGGTGCCTGGGAGAAACCTAAGCGGTTCTGGTTTTGTTAGCCGTGGGGTTGACATTAGCTTGGAGGTTTCACATTGGAATTTCCATTTCTTTGTTACTCTGGGTCTCGCCCTGTTGCTTAGCCTGGCCAAGAACCCCAGACCTCCTGCCACCACCTCCTGAGCATTGGGGTCACATGTGCACTCACGTGAGTACACATGCAGGTGTGTGCTTATGTGTGTGGAGGCCAGAAGACAATGCCAGTTGGCTTCCTCAGTCTTTCCGTCTTAGTTTTGAAACAGGTTTCCTCAGTGAACCTGGAGCCCTGGGATTCAGCTAGGCTGCCTGGCCAGCAAACTCCAGGGAATCTGCCTGCAACCACGCCAACCCTGAGTGCTGAGCTTACAGACATATTGTTTGGCCAGGCTTTTCATGTTGGTTCTGAAAATCTGGAGTCTAGCTTGATTGATTAAATAAGCAGAATGGGCTAATTGGCGACAATGCTATAATATATAAATGCAGGTTTGATGGAAGCTGCACAGGAGGGGCAGGGGAAGGGAGAGCATGTGCTGGGGGAGGGGGCCGGGAAGGAGAGCGGCAGGGGGTGGGAAAGAGGCAAGGGCACCAAAAGGGCAAAAGGGCCAGTGAAACTAAATGTCTGCCTTATAGTGAGTCTCTGGGATGGGGAAGCCCCGCCCCTGCATCAGGACTTAACAGGGCTCTTATGCAATGAAGAGCTTTACCAACAGCCACGTCCCCAGTTCCCCAAACTCCATGTTTCTGAATCTCACACATCATTGAAAGCATAGCTGTGGGTGTGAGTCCCTGCCCTCTGTCTGGCAAAGAGTTTTTTGTTGTTGTTGTTGTTTGTTTTTTGTTTTTTGTTTTTTGGGTTTTTTTTGGTCAGACATTTTACCACTTAACTGTTCCATGATTTTCTTTTTTTACACTTTTTTTTATTAATTCATTCATTTTACATCTCAATAGTATATGGTTTTCTTTTAGTTAAATTCTATTAACCTTTACCCAGTTCCCCCTACAGCTGTTGATAGAAGGAGAATGTCACTTGTCCCTGAAAAACTAAACAGAGCTTTAAGATGGAAGTCTCCATCAATCAGTAAGGAGAGCGGCATCCTCTCCTTTCTGGAGTGTGAAGCAGCCTGTTAACTCTATGTGTACATAAAGCCTGCTCATGTCCTAAACAATACTCTGTGGGCCTGACACAGAACACCAACACCACAACTACAAACAATCTGGCAGGAGTTACTCTTAAAAGATGGGAGCCCCGACCCTACACCCCGCCCAACTTTGGAAGCCAAATGCTCCTCAAAGCACTTCTCTCATCACTCCACTAAGCAAAGGCTGCTGTCAAGAGGGCCGCACGGGTGTTGTGGTGTTTACCAGTGTGAAACCAGGCAAAGGGGCAGAAAGAAGTTTTGTTAGCAGGAAAATGATGAACCGGGAGCCTCCAGGGCAGTGGTTCTCAACCCCAACAGGGTCACGTATCAGATATTCTGCATGTCAGATATTTACAGTATGACTTGTAACAGTAGCAAAATTAGTTACGCCAGAGCAACAAAATGATCTTTAGGTTGTGGGTCACTACAACAGGAAGACCGGCGTGTCGAAGTATTAGGAAGGTTGAGAACCACTGCTCTACAGACACTTCTTCAAATAGCCTGAGGTCAGAGGTGAAAGCAACCTTGAAGGATGCTCATCTTAAGGACAATGTGCACAGTTCTCCTCCATCACTCTTACCCTCCGTGGTTAGATCGTCACTAGTCAGACTGAAGATGTTCTGCTGTTAACGGTATGGAACCCCTTTGCATTCCGGGACAGCAGTAGCCATTCACCCCTGCCCCCTTTCCCTAACATTACCTGGAAACTGCTTGTCCTTTCTCTATTTTCCCATAGGCAAGTGAGGTTTAAACTTACTAAGAGCAGACAGACTCCAACTCTCCCTCCTTTATTTTCATGTTTTGAAAGCCATATTAACCTGGTCTAGGCTGACCTAATAGAAGCAATGAGGACAAAACCATTTCTTGCTTAAAAAATGTCATCTCTGCTGCTGACCATGTACCATTTAGAATTAATTTTTAGCATTTACGGCAGCGACTATCCTGCTACCCTGCCCCATCCCCCCCCCCATAACCTTCCAGGGCTAGGTGAAATCCTAAAAGCAATTAGCTAGCATATGAAAGATGAGGAGTGTGAAAAGGCTTATTCTGGGTGCACAGCACTGGGCATTAGGGGGATTTTTTTCCTACTTAAAAGACAGAATACATAAAGAGACAGTACAGGGAATTAATAATCATTATAATTAGCAGGAGGCAAGCATTGTCTACTGGTCTGGAACTGCTGAAGAGATTTATACACTTGTTCTGTTTGATCCTCTTAATAATGCTGAGAGGAAAAAAAGCCTACACTAAGTATCACCCTGACTTTGCAGGGGGGAAAACGAGGGACTTTCTTGCATGCATACATCCAAGAAGTGAAGAGGTTGGGGTTCGACTCCAAAGAATGGTGACTGTGGGCCTGTGGAAGACAGCTGATTTGGGAAGAGCACTTGGCATAAGTTCAAATCCTCAGCATGCACATAAAATGTCAGGCATGCAAGTGGACATGGATCTAAACTGCTTTCTGAACACCATGGATGTTTAAAGCCATAGACTGATGCAGCTCTTGGTCAGAGAAGCCTCTCTCAGCAGTGGGTCCAAGTGGGGAACAGGTAAAGTGATGAAATTAAATGATTCCTGAGAGTGGTTGGTCACAACAGGACATTGATGTCACTTCACCTAAGGTCGAGGGAATGCCTCGGAAGAGGGACTGGAAGGACTATGGGAGGCAAAGGGTGGGGAGGAGCGTGGTGGAGTATTGTCTTCTGCGCATGACATAGCTGTCGTAAATGTGCAGTCACTGTGACTACCTAAATGGGGGGGGTGAGGGCCAAAGGGGCCTCTTTGGGGAGAGAGGAGTAGTGGAGAGGTGAATGTAATCATAGTGTATTGAATTCAAGTATGATTTGTCAAAACTAAAAAAAAAAAAAAACCAAAGTAGAATTGAGTGCACATGCCTGTAAACCCAGTATGGAGGGGAGTGAAGTCAGGAAGATTGCTGTGGCTTGTTGGCCAGACAGCACAACAGGAAATCTATGAGCTTCTGGTTCTCAAGAAACCTTAACTCAAGGAAATAAAGCAAAGAATGTAGATCAGGACACCTGTTTCACACACACACACACACACACACACACACACACACACATTGATGCATACAGCACACATATAAACGCAAATGTACTCCTCTACATACAAAAACTAATGATGCTAACATTATTTTACGTTTATCGCAACAGTTATGTTAGATGCCTCCATTTCTGTAACAGGTGGAATCTCAACATCCAGGAAGCAATCTGAAGCTCAAAAGAGACAGAGTACCCAAGGAGATAACGTATGGTATACATTGGCTCTGTCTTCCCTGGATTTTCAATCTACTACTAACTCCAACAGTTTGGTATCCATTTCGGGTGTGAATACAGCCATGAATAGCCTACAGAATTTTCCTTACCCACTCCCCATTCATCTCCGGGCACTGACCAGCAATGAAGCATCCCCTTAACTCACTGCTATCTTTATCTTGCATTGGAGAATTCCTTGACATGGTGAGATTCCCTGGGCACTTGAGGGTGCCTAGCAGCCTCTAATCATGGGATGCCTGTTACTGTTATTTTTATATAACTGTGTTTCTTTCTCTTAGCTCCTCTCTTAACCTAGCTATCACACAGACAACTGAGACTTTTGTATTTGTTTATAAGGCTTTACAACGCAATCTCGAGTGGATTAAGACTGTTCTTCATCATCTATGTTATTGTGACTCGATCTTTGTCAAACCACAGGTTACTTGGTTTTTAGTTCTTTCTTTGCTCCAGCTGAATCTTCTTCATTCTTCCTGTACTTCTGCCTGTGGCTGCATCCCCTGCTGAGTCCCCTGCTTCCTCCTCTAACTCCTCTTCCCCCCCCCCCCCCCCCCCGGCTGGCAGGAAGTCCAGCCTATCTTCTCCCCTGCTTGGTGATTGGCGGCTTTATTGATGTATCAGGGGACAGTTGGGGAGCAGTGTTTACACAACACTGAGACAGGAGATTGCACTCAGGTGTGGGGAATATAGAAGACAGCATTTGAATTACACAATAACCTCATGTCTACAGGTGTCTGCAGCACCCCCTCAACCTCAATTGGTATGATTTTTTTAAAAATGCCTACATACCTGGCTAGTTGTCTGCTAGGGTAATTCACTCTAAGTTGAGAACCCCATTCTCAGTATTTAGAACACATCATTTTGTGGGCATGAAAGAGCAGGCTTCTGAACCTCATGCCCAGAGCTTCTGGAGTAGGCCTAAAATGTGCAGTTTTCATCACTTGCTGGAGATGCTAACTCTGCTGGGTTGGGACTCATTGACTTGGTCCACTCTGTTTGGTATTCAGAGCCATGCATGCATCTAATCCTGAAAAGCTGCCTGAGAGAATGACGAGTGGTGCTGGGAATTGTCCCCTCACCTGTCAGGGACATAGGGTCTGGCTTAGGTATTGATTCTGTAAAAGAAAAAAAAAAAAGAAAAAGAAAAAGAAAAAAAAATCGGGTAGCAGAACGGAGCCTAGAGCTGCATTCAGATCGCATCAACTTAAGCCTGTACACAAATACTGGACGGAGCTACGGACTCGTGGTTACTCGTTCTGCATCGTATCTAAGACTTGTTTTTACTTGTGTGTGTGCCTGTGTGTATGTGTGAGTGCACGTGCTTGCATGTATGCATTTGTGTGCACTCGTGTGTGTGTGTGTGTGTGTGTGTGTGTGTGTGTGTGTGTGTGTGTATGCACGCGCGCACACGCGCGCGCGGGAACTTGAAGATTAGAAGAAAGTGTCAGATTCTCCAGAGCAGTGGTTCTCCACCTTCTTAACGCTGTGATTCTTTGATATAGTACCTCATGTTGTGGTGATCCCCAACCATAAAAGTATTTCATTGCTACTCCAAAACTGTAATTTTGCTACTGTTATGCATTGTAATGTAAATATATAATATGTGACCCCTGTAAAAAGGCCATTAGACCCCCAAAGGGGTCATGACCCACATGTTGAGAACCACTGGTCTAGCACGCCATTAATTTGAATATTTGGAAATAGGCTCTGGTCCTCTGAAAGAGCGACAAGTACTTTCCACCACTGAGCCATCTCTCCAGCCCCACTACCCTTCATTGTTGGTAACAACAACAAATAGTATTT
The DNA here is from genome assembly GCF_964271855.1 of Acomys minous. Classification (NCBI taxonomy): domain Eukaryota; kingdom Metazoa; phylum Chordata; class Mammalia; order Rodentia; family Muridae; genus Acomys; species Acomys minous. The sequence goes on from NC_140498.1 coordinate 50,557,247, forward strand.
TCATAATTTTGTACATCTGTTGTCACCTCCTAAAATCAGTCTTCAATTCTCCTCACTAAATAGATAATCACCACCCTGTTCATAAGAAATAATACCTGTGAAATCATAATTTTTCACTTGCTAATTAAGCCTTCCCTAAAATGCATTAAGGTAAATAAAATTTTTCCATGTACCACCTCAGTATATTTGTAACTCCTGCAGTTTCTGTTATCACACTTTGGTAAAGACTGAGATATTTCTCAGGGAGCCTCAGAAGCTGTAGAGTGTGGTGCAAATTCGAGGTGCTGTCATCACCTAGAACTAGGCAGGACAGTTGTCATAACTAACTGCCTACAAAGTAAATGGGCAGTGAGCCTAAAGTGGCCATCCCTGGGGCAGATGACTGCAGCAAACCAGATGCTCTCCTTGTTCTCTTCCATCATGCTTGAGGTCAGGAGGGGTCGAGTGGACCTGTTACCTCCTTCAGAACTGCCCCTAGCACTCGGGGTCCGTATGCAGCAGAACATGGTGAGGTGAAGGGGCCGAGTACATTGGAGCCAGGATGTGAATACTTAACACTCAGAAGATCCACTAAGTTTTGGTCATTTCTCTCTTAATTATCAAGACCCAGGCCAACTCCGGAAGAGCCCATCAGCGGCTTCCGCATAGCACCTCCCAAGGAGAATATCACTGCAGAGGCTTGCCGGTGCTGTCTGAGGCGAGCTTGCCTTCAGTGTGTTCCTCTGAAGATTCAGCTGTGTGGATTCATCTCAGACCCTCATGGAACCACTTCTCATCCTGAACCAGCATTTTTCCCCTATGTTAAAGTTAACTCACCCTAAAGCTTTTTTGAAAACGTAACGTATGAACCCACACCCCAGACCAATGAAACCAAAGCCACGGGTAGAAGGCATGGGCACCTCAGCTAAACATAATCCACATTTATGCTTAAGAACATTGTTTTGATGATGAAAAAACAATACCCAACCCTGTAGTATTTGAGTGTTCCTGTAACCAAAATGCCCAGTTCCTTCTGTTCTAAGAATTTCATGACCTGCCCTGTTATTCACCATTCCCTGAGCGCACGCATTGGCCTTTAGCTTTTCCCCTTAGGTTTCAAAGAAGGGACTAAATGGCATTATTGAACATTCATTGGGCTCTCGTGTTGCCAGCTGCTGGTCTATTTCATATACAATCCACTGGGTCCTCAAAATAAGTAGATGTCACCTCATTATAAGCTGCTTTGGGAAAGGGAGCTGCAAGTTGCTGTTAGAATGTGCCTCCGTTTGTGCCTTCGTTATTTTGAAGATCAATATCAACGCAAGGAGACCATCAGGAGCTGCCATTTGGTACAATATTTCTCCCCAACCTATAGAGACAATTAAGTGGGCAAGGGCTACATATAGATCATTTGCTGCAGTGATTACTCTCTTTCCTGAAAACACTGAATTAGCAGGGCAAGAATAAGAGGGGGGGAAGCAATGGGGAAAGAGGAGGAATAAAGAAATGTGTGTGTCCATCCCCTGGATGGGGAGGCCTGGTGGCACTCAGAAGAAGGATAGCAGGCTACCAAGAGGAGACTTGATACCCTATGAGTATATACAGGGGAAGAAAGTCCCCCTCAGTCACAGTCATAGGGGAGGGAAGTAAGGGGAAAATGGGAGGGAGGGAGGAATGGGAGGATACAAGGGATGGGATAACAACTGAGATGTAATATGAATAAATTAATAAAATAAGATTAAAAAAAAGAAATGTGTGTGTCATGCTGTGGCCAGTCTCCTCCGAGGTTAAGTGCAGAGGTTAAGTGCAGAGGTTAAGTGCAGAGGTTAAGTGCAGCTGGCAGAGCTCTTGGGTGGGGAGGGAAATAAAAAGCTATCCACAGTGGACAACAAGAATGAATCAGTCATGTAGCTCATGTGAGAGACTGAGAGAAAGTCTCCACAGAGCTCAGCATCTCAGCTGTTCCTGTCTTCTTCTGACAATGGGATCTGCCGTTGAATTCTGGGGAAACTGCAATAATGTACACCTTAGTCTCCCTTTTCCTTGTGTTAATCTGAGTGGGTCTCCATTACCAGCAATAAAAATAACATAAGTCGATAGGTGTGCATTCAGAAAGATATAAAACTGTCAAGTACTAACTTGAAATTTACAGCCCAGGAAACACAAGATTTAGTCAGATACAAGTCAACTCTAAGCTTATACTCAGGAGCTGTGGCATCTTGGCAGGTACTTTACTTCTGTGGACCACGGGGGTTTGATCTGTGAAAATTAACCACTCGTATAGCATGTGGCACTTTGTTGGGGTCACCACTAATCATAACATGGTCCCTGTATTCAACTTAGAAGAGATTTGGGAAAGTGCAGAGGTGATTTCTGAGGGCATGCCACCCAAGACTGGGCATGGCCTGAGTTTTCTGTGATCAAAATCACCTCACCTCTCTCCTTGCTCGTGGCTGCGGGAGAGGAAATAGACCTACCATCCTGTCACCCAAAGAGGCCATTTCTACACTCCTGCCTTGTAGCCCTGGGGGCATCAGAGCATCCAATTAGGATGTTTTTTCCTCAAAGCACTCAGTGGAGGCAGGTGGGAAGATCAGGTCACAGAAGTCCGGGTGTGAAGAAGGAAAAAGTTCACTAGGGCGTATGCTTTGAATGTGCCTCATTCTAAAATTAAAAATGATTTAATAAAAAAAAAACTGGGTCATTGAGTTGAAATACACCAGGATCCTCATTAAAAGTTTCCGTTTTCCTCATATGGATCCCCCAAAATAAAGGGATGTGAGAACATTCTATTTTCAGGGAGAACATAGAAAAAGTTGGGCCTTTGAAAGTAGACCAACCTCGGGTTGAAGGTTGGGTTTTGTTAGGTCAGCCGAAGTCTCTTCATGAACCTCAAATTATCTCTCCACATTTTAAAACATTCTAAAATATCAGTTCATTGACTTCGTAAATATGGGCTGGAGAGATGGCTCAGTTTATAAAGTGCTTACTGAGAGAGCATATGGATACGAGTTCAATCCGAAGTCACATAAAAATGCCACGTGTGCTGGCATGTAGGTCTGATGCCAGCTCTGTAAAGGCAGAGGCTGTGGAGTCCTGGTGTCCACTGGCCAGCCCATCCAGACTCCTTAGCTAGCTCTAAGTCACTGAGAGACTATTCCAGAAGAGAATAAGTGGGCTGTGCCTGAGGCATAACGTCAGAAGCTAGACTTTGGCATCCACACACATATGTGCATATGCACCCTTACACACTAATCAATTAAGCTTGTTGTAATAGGCCTGCACTGTGCTTACCATGCCATATATGCTCAGTGAAACTGGTCACATCTCCTGTCCCAAACATACAGTTTCAGTGTGGCCCAGAAGAACGTGTGTTCTGTGACCAGGCAGCATTGGCTTTGAGTGCCACATCAGTTTGGACAATGCTATGGCATCACTCTCCTTCCAAACTCTGTTTCCTTCTCAGCAAAAAGGCCAACTCTCACTCACCCTGTTTTTTTTCCTTCTGTATAGGAGTAGAATCTTACTAATCAGGACCCTCAGCTCCAAAGCTGATCTGAATAGCATGGAGGAAATGTCTTCCAGTCCGCTATCTCAGAGAAGGCTCTGCTCTGCCAGTGAGACCAGCGCTGGTGTGTACTGGGGACTTCTGGGAATGTTTTTTTTTCTCCAGGCATCTCTTACCCATTTCTGCTCTGCCTCTGGTGCCTAGGAATTCTTAAGAATGGCCTATAGATGAAGCTAACGGGCAACTAAAGCAGAGAGGATGCATCAAAGGAGTCTGGGTACTTGTATCACCATTTATTCCCTCAATCAACCCATATTGAAACCTGCCTCAGTCTGAGTTTCCTGTCCCAGGCAATAATAAATGACCTGTCATTTAAGCCAGCTGGAGTTGCAATTTCTGTCACTGCATCCAAAAGTATCCTAGCTGATGAGGGTTAATTACGATACTGCACGTGTTAAATCGCTTGTCCCAGTCAACCCTGGCACCCCAGGAAAGGCAAAACAAATGATTATATCTTATCATTGACGCCTTCATCATGATAAGCACCATGACTAGTCACAGAGCAGAGCGACTCACAATACCAACGACTGCCAAAGCTACAAAAATAACACCGACCACTTCCTCTGTGCCAGCCACAGTTGTAAATGCTTAACATATTTAAATTATTTAATCTTTGCCACGGCCCCATAAGATAACAGTTATAATCACCCCAGTCTTTCCAGATGGGGAAAAAGTGGTGCAGAGGGACCAAGTAATTTCCCTAAGGGCTCACAGCTGGCAGCCCAGCACTAGCTCACTGACAGAGGGAGGGGAGCCACGAAAAGCTGACTGGCTTCCTGTTGTGGCCTTTTCTCACGGGCCCAGCTGCTTAGTGAATCCAAAGCAAATGAACGAGCCCTCTGAGGAAGCACTAACCAAAAGATGGAGGGGTGTGTGATCTGAGAGTTGGGTGTGCTTGTATGGCCCAAGTGAGGTGCATAATTACGGTGACACTAAATCGCTTAGCCCTAAGCTAGAGGTGAGAGGGCTGGGGAGACGGCTCAGCTATCAAAGTACCTGCCACAAACAATGAGGACTTGGACCTGATCCCCAGAGCCCACTTTAAAAACAAAAAATTCAGACCATGTGGTAGTGTGCACGTGTGCACTTGTACTCTCAGTGCTGGGGAGAACATATGCGGGTCTCTGGGGTCCTTAGCCAGCAGTCTGACTGAATCAATGAATTCCAGGCCTTGACTGAGATGGATGTTAGCTTTGAAAGTCCAGATATGTGTCTTTCCTTTGGAATACCCAAGTGGGCCAGGAAATTAGTAAGGAGCCTCAGGTTGAGGGGTTTGGAGAGAGTGGTATAAAGGATTAAAAGGAAATAATGTGTTGCTGTTAGTTTAATGGTAAGGCCTAATAAATGTTTGTTATTAGACTTATCATTATTTCAGCAGTATTATTTAACCTGCTTTCACAATCAACAAAGACACAGACACCTGATATATTTTAGCACAGCCTTACCACCAGGGGCATGGCAGACACTAACTCCTAAACTACCTTCCATTATATCCTAGCCTCCATCCCATGCCACCTGCTTCTAATCATTTCTAGGGCTACTTCTCATCCTTAAGCCCAAAATACATGCTAAAGTTGTTCATCTGGGCCATTTCTTCTCATGTGGAACTTCAGAGTTCCTCCCCTGAGCCCAATTGGCTCTTTCCTCTCCTAAGGCAATTCTTCTCCTTCTTCCTCCTCCAGTGCCCATCAGCTTCGCTTCTCCTTCCCAAGATCCATCTCTCCCAAAGCCCACAAACTTTGGCCACACCCACCCCATTCTGGTCTGCCCAACTGTAGGCCTTTTAGTCAGCCAATCAGGAATAATTTCTTAGGCAAGGTTAAACAACAGTACTTGAGGCACATAACAGTTTGCTCATACACAGAAAGAATCTTGGGAGGAGGCAAAAAAAAAAAATCTCAGGAGGGGCAAGAAATTAACAAACACAAAGCACCAGACCACACTCCAACAATAGTGGAATAGAAAACCAGTGGGGGATAGGCGGGTAGAGTAGACGAAGAATAAATAATACTTAAAATCTTTCAAAAATTCATATGGAAACCTAATACAGTATAGGCTTTCAGATGGATAGATAGATGATTGATAGACAGATAGGTGATAGATAGATAGATAGATAGATAGATAGATAGATAGATAGATAGATAGATAGATGATAGATACGGGAACAATGCCCCTACTAGGCACCAGAGACTAACAGATAAAAATCTCAGTAACAAGAATGGTTTACCTTTTTGGAATTGCTGGTCACTTAATTTCCATAGATGTCCCCCCAAAATTACAGGCTATTGTGAATTCTATTAGTTGCCCTCCAGAACTCAAAAGTAAAACTATGTTGCTGGAGACATCATGTACTTCCATCGCAGAACATGGAGAAGTCACGCTGGTACTGACCTGGAGGTTCATTCCTGCAGGGTCACTTTCATACTCCTGAGAGCTGCTATGCACAATATCCGCAGAGAGAAGAAACCATCAGTCTCATGCAGCCAAGGATCACGAAAGCCATATTGACTGCCTGAGGACGTGTGGCCTGGTGTAACAGTGGCATAAGCATCATGGGAAGAACTAACCGTTTTCTGCCTGGGTTTAAGTCTCACCCCAGAAGAAAGCATCTATATCTGGCACCATTATTGGGCCAAGAATCTGTGACTAGATAGGTCCTATGCCACAGGGGAGAATCTACAGCCATCACTCTGCTAAATGAACATAGTATTGAACCAACTCTTAGTGACTTATCATGGAGTGATGAGTCTATCAACCCTCACCAAAGAAACTTCTATTTGCATTAGGCAGTGAATAACACCAACACCCACAACTGGTCAAAGTGCAGAGACTAAAAGACTAAGGAATGCTTAGCCCTAAATACGCACACACACACACACAAACACGCACAGACACACACACACACACACACACACACACACACACACACACACGCTATGTGATGCTTTCTTTTCTATACTAGCCAGAGAGTGGCAATGATCTCTGTTGCATTGTGGAGAGTCAGTATTCTTGAAGAGTGCAGCCCCTGATAAGTGAACCACATTCCAGTGGAGGGGTACATAGCTAAGAACTCGTGGGCAGCACAGATTGGACTTGATAGGTTTAAGCAAATAAGGAGGACACATGTTGGATGGGTGTGGAATGGGGGCTTTTTCTGGGAGGAGTTAGAGCCATGAATATGATGAAAATGCATTGGACAAATTTTTCAAAAAGCTAGGTTTTTTTAAAGGTAGATGGCATCTAAAGATGACACCTGACGTTGACCTCTGTTCTCCACACATGTTCTTATAGGTTCATGCACACCCTTGCACATGAATGCACAGACAAATTAGAGGTATGAAAAGCATTTAGAGACACGAAACGAGTTACCCCATTCCTGTAGGGAATTCTGAGAACAGGAAGGAACAATGCACCTTCAGTAGCTGTGCAGAGCCCATATGGGAGCTAACCTCCAATGAGTGATCACAGAGCTGCAGTGTTCTTTTGCCTTCCTCTCATTTGCCAGTTGTCTGCTCTCATTTAGGGATAACACAGAGGAAGGAAGACTTCAGGAGACTGTGTGAATGCCAACCAATTCGGCAGCTATCACTTTAATTTAAATCCCCTCCTCTGCTCTCCTCACGGAAGAGTTTGATGATAATTCCATTCCAGGTTTCTGCCATACGTAAGGGCCGATTTGCCTCATTCTCTCCCTGTAGGCACCAGGAGTAGGAAAGCCAGATGTCACTACAGACTTAGCCCTGCTCTGCATAGACTCTGATGGAGGACAAGTCAAGGATGGATGCCCAAGTATACGGGTTATTAATCAACCCTGAAGACAAAGTTCAAGGAGCCTGGGATGAGCCCACTTATTGTTTTAAATTATCAGTATTATCATTATGATTAGTATGTCCAGCTAGTGATCAACGAAGAACCTGACACTTGTTATGTTTTAAAATAGCCTTAGTTAACCTGGGGCAGGGCAGACATTAATCCTCTAAACTACCTCCCATAGTGGGGTAGGCATGGGATCCCTGCCCCCATCCCATGCCACCTGTTTCTAATAACTTCCATCTAGCTACCTCCCATCCATAATCCCAAATACTTGCTAATGTTCATCTGGACCAAATCCTCCATCCACGCCAGCCACGTGCTTCTCCTTCTAGCCCATGGCGACCTTCTACTCTTCTCCCTTCAGCTCTCTCTCTCTCTCTCTCTCTCTCTCTCTCTCTCTCTCTCCTGATCTTCTTCCTTTTTGTCCCAGGATTCCTCTCTCTCTTTCTTGAGACCCTTAGCCACACCTCTAGCTCCTCTGCCCTGCCCAGGTGCGATGGCTTTTTATTAATCGAAAGGTAGGTCACAGAGATAGCAAGCACTAATTAGCAGCAAAATACATCAAACCATCCCCCCCAACACCCACTGCTCAACAAATGAAAGTTCCTCAATACCTTCCTGAGAATTGCAGCTGATGACCTTTGAAAGAGGAACCTATGTGGCCAGAACCACAGAAACTGTTGGACCCTCACACCCAACTCAGGAAAGGGGTCGCCGCGAGAGACCACTCGAAACACACAACGCACTGATGCAAAAGCAAAGGTTTATTTCTGACGGGTCAGGGCCCCTCAGCACTTGAGAGGTGAAGGACCCTGAGTAGCTGGTACAGGCTAGTTTTAAAGGAAAAAAACTGCAAAGCAGGTGGGGTTGCTTATCAAGTTAAACCATATGGACATAAGGACATCTGCACTGAGAAACCTCTTGTGGGGACTTGGGTGTGGGTCCCTAGAGCGATTACTGGAAACCATATGGGGACATCTGATATTTGGAAACTTGCATGTAACTATTCTGGGAACTAGGGAAGAACTCTTGAGGTTAGCAGTTCCGAGAACTGGGAAAAACCTCTGAGGTCGGAAGTTTAGGTTCTAGGCAAGCAAGGTTGGGCAAGCAAACAAGCATCTTATCTTTTATAATTTTATAGTTTCTCATTCTCTCCTCTTGTTGTATCTGGCCTCAATCTTGAGGCTCTTGTTTAAGGGCTTGGTACTGTTGGATCAGGATTAAGGCCTGAGTGACATTAAGTCGATCTCTGATAAAGGCCATTAGGCGGTTTAAGAGGCAAGGACCGAAGGTAAGTATGAGCAAGAGCAGGAGCAGGGGTCCAATGATAGACGATATCAGGGTGGAATACCAAGGGGACTGACTGTACCATTTTTTGAACCATCCCTGGTGGGCCTCCCGTTCCCACAGTCACCTGTCAAGGCACTCTCGGAGCTTGGTCATGGAGTCTCTAACTACCCCAGAATGATCCACATAAAAACAACACTGTTCTTTTAGAGCTGCACATAAACCTCCTTCTTTGAGAAACACCAATTCTAGCCCTCTTCTATTCTATAGGACTACTTCTGATAGTGATGTGAGAGACTCTTCTGACTTAGTGATGGACTGTTCTATGGCACAGAGGTCCTCATCTATAGCTGTTCTAAGCTTGGCGAACTGTTGGGTCCCATGAATTAAAGCTTCTGTCCCTGTCCCTACTCCTGCCGCAACCCCTAACCCTAGCACGACAGCCAGAGTCAGAGTGACTGGCTCTCTCTGAAAGTGGGAGGGGCATGTGGCCTCAAAGTTGGCCTCGAAAGCCTGGGTAGTCTGGTAGTAAATTCTAGGGACAAGCTGGACAAGTACACAATAGTGGGTTGTATCAAATATGGCAGTGGAGACAGACACAAGGGGGTGAGTCCAGTGTTGCAGGCCCACCATACGTTAGAGGGAGGAGTAGTAAGGAAGTAGTTATTGGTGGTTGTAGTTATGGTGAGGGTATGGTTACAGAGGTGTTGGTGGTTAGGGGTCACAGTGCTTAGGCAGGTTCCCTGACCCGAAACTTCCGTCAAGGTGAGCTTTTTGTGTTGACCCCAGTCACAAGAGGAATGATTACTTATGTTAGAGAAAATGGCAGAGGTAGCGATTCCCTTATAATAGTGTGGGCTTGGGATAAGGCAGAGCCAACAAGACTGGGTTGCTTGGGGGTAGGTGGTGTTGAGGGCTTGAAAAGCCCCCTTAACTAGGTTAAAGAGTCAATCCTCAGCCTTGGGTAAGAGCGGCTCCGTGGTTGGGGGGGGGTGAATGTGGGAGTGTGGGAGATGGGGCAACAGTCGGGAGTCTAGGAGGTGAGGGCTGTTTTGGTTGCATCCCGGCATCCGCAAGGACAAGGTTGGGGCCCATAGATACACTTAGGGGTTTTTCTATTTTTAATGTAATGGAGAAGGTAAGTACCGGGTCGGTGCCTTTTATATAAAATCTTAAGCCCCATCATCGCCCCTTTACCCACTCCTAATACTTTTTTCCTTCTTCTGTAAATTTTATGACTATGGGATTGCATTGGCTATTGTGATTACAAGTAGCCTGGGAGCTGGGAAGATACCGTCCCCGCTGAAAGCAGGTAGTGGTGCCAGAGTGGTTGCGGGATACGGTTATTAAATCCCATGACGAGGAGGGCTTCCAATAGATCGAGCCCAAAGTTTCACACCCCCAGGCAGCACAATAAGAGCTTTCCAGCCCTCCACATCGGTGGGCTTCTGATCTTGACCTACCATCCCGGGGACAAACATAAAAAGGACCCAGTCGTAACTGGCATCTTGAGCAGAGTCTGGCACAACCTAAGGCTGCTGTTCTTTGGCAATGGGTGGTTTCAGAAAGGATGGGTAACTCTTTATGACTTCTTTCTGGGACATCCTAAGTATCTAAGCCAGCAATTAAGAGGCATAGGTCCAGGGTTAAATCAGGCCACCAGGTATTTGGGGGTGGGGGGCTTCTTGAGATACTGACCAGACCATATCCCCTGTTTGGGATCAGACCTGCCATGTCTGAGTTTCATAGGCCGATGAAACTCGGCCAACATGTGGAAAAGCACAGTTAAAGACCAGATCTGGTAAGTTTTATCTTTAGAGGATCTTTGGAGCAGTGTAGGCGCCATTGGGAGCATTGCTCGGGGTCTGGAGGTGGAAGAGCAGCCTTAGCGTGGGAGGCATGTATCCAAGCTGCAATTCCATCCACTTTGAGAGCGGTGGATGTGGTCAGGAGGACTGTATAGGGTCCCTTCCACTGAGGCTCGAGTCCTTGAGACCGGTGTCATCAAATGCATACTGAGTCACCGACATGGAAAGGGTGTCCCATCTGGTTGTGGCCAAGCTTGTAAATATCGGCAAGGGGGGCCCAAATTTGGGCCTGTACTCGTTGCAGCCCTTTAGGTGAGCCTGCAAATCAGTTTTGGAAGCAGAGGGCTGATAAGAATTGAGCATGGTAGACAGAGGTGGTGGCCCGCCACATAAAATCTCGTATGGAGTCAGGTTAAAACGAGAAGGGGTGTTTCTGGCCCTAAACAGGGCCAGAGGTAGGAGGCGTCTCCAGTCTTTTAGGCCAGTCTCAATGGTCAATTTAGTCAGGGTCTCTTTTAGAGTTCTATTCATTCTTTCTGCCTGTCCTGAACTTTGGGGTCTATAAGCACAATGTAATTTCCAATCAGTCCCCAGGATCTTGGCCAATCCCTGACTTACCTGGGAGACGAAGGCCGGCCCGTTATCTGACCCAGTTACCTGTGGTGATCCAAACTGGGGAAAGATGTCTTCCAGGATGGCTTTCGTGTGGTTTCTTGGCATATCGGGAAGGCTTCTACCCATCCTGAAAAGGTGCTTGTAGCCCACAGCAGGGGGCTTTACCTTGGTGAAGTCTACTTCCCAGTAGGTTCCAGGCCAGTCTCCATGGGCCCCAGTCCCCTCAGGGGCCCGGTTTTTGCCAGCATTCACCTGCTGGCATGCTTGGCATTTGCTCACAATTTTGTCAAGCAGGGCGTTGGCCTTTGGAATGATATAATCTGTCTTGTCGAGGATCTGTTTGAGTTTCTTCATCCCCAAATGACTCCATGCATGCATTTGTTGGATCATGGTGGTGGCTTCTTTGGTGGGCAACACAGTTTTACCATCCTTTGTCCAATGTTGGCTCACCGGGTCCAAGGTGGCCTCTAAGGCTTGGGCCTGGGCCTGGTCTTCTGGAGTGTAATTGTAGAGTTCTGATTGGTATGTCACCTGGTTAGCCTTATCAGCTTCCAGGGTTAAGGCTGGGGTCTCAGTAAGTGCTGCTTGTTTTGCTACCCGATTGGCCTGTTGGCTGCCCAAGGCGACACAGTCCTGTCCTTTTTGATGCTCCAGGCAATGGAGGATGGCTATCCAGGTTGGCAGGAAGAGGGCTTTCAGTAGGGCCAGAATCTCAAGCTTATTTTTGATCTCTTTTCCCTCGGACATCAGCAGGCCTCAGTGCTCATAGATACTCCTATGCACATGAGCGGTGGCAGAGGCATATCTACTGTCCATGGAAATGTTAGCCTTTTTACCCTGGGAGAGTTCGAAGGCCTTGGTGAGGGCTATTAATTCGGCCTTCTGAGCTGATGTGCCGGGTGGCAGAGCCTGAGCCCAGATTACCTGGCGTCCATCTACAACTGCTGCCCCTGCCCACCGAGTACCTGCAGCAAGGTAGCTGCTGCCATCCGTGTACCAGGTGTGGTCTGCTTCTGGTAGCTCATGGTCCTGGAGGTCTTCCCGTGTTCCATGCGTTTCAGCCAATACCTGGTGACAGTCATGAGGGGCTTCTTGATCCTTTTCCAGTGTAGGTAGCGGCATAGCAGGGTTAAGGGTGGCCAGGGAGCTGAAGGTGATGCACTCTGAGTCTAGGAGCAGGGCCTGATAGTGTGTCAGGCGGGTGTTGGTGATCCATCTGTCAGGTGGCTGACACATCATGGCCTCTAGGGCATGCGGTGTGACTATAGTTAGGGGTTGTCCCAGAGCTAACTTGTTGGCATCTTTAACTAGAAGGGCCGTGGCAGCCATGATACGCAGACAAAGGGGCCACCCTGCAGCCACAGTATCCAACTGTTTGGACAGGTAGGCCACAGGCCACTTCCATGGCCCTAAGGTCTGGGCCAAAACTCCTTTAGCAACCCCTTGTCTTTCATCTATGTACAGAGTGAAGGGTTTGGTGGTGTCTGGTAGGCCCAGGGCGGGGGCTGACAGAAGGGCCTTTTTAATGGCGTCAAAGGCCTGTTGTTGGGACTTTCCCCAAGTAAAGGAGTGTGGGCCCCGGGTCAGGGAATATAGGGGGGCAGCCATTTCTGGGAATCCCAGTATCCAGAGGCGACAGAACCCCACAGTTCCCAGGAATTCCGGCAACTGTCTGGGATTCTGAGGTGGCAGGATCTTTGCCACAGTGTCAATCCTGCTCTTGGTAAGCCATCTTTGCCCTTCTTTCAGGATGTAACCCAGGTACGTTACCTCTTGTCGGCAGATCTGGACCTTTTTGGCTAAAGCACGGTAGCCTTTGTTACCTAAGTCTTGTAGTAACCGCTGAGTTCCTAGGATGCAGGCATCTCTGGAGGGAGTGGCCAACAGGAGATCATCTACATATTGTAGAAGCATCACTTCAGGGTTCTCCATTCAAAGGCGAAGTAGGGTTGGCTCTGTGGGGCTAAGGGTAGGCTGAGGAAGGCATCCTTAAGGTCTAGGACCATATACCAGGTAAAGTCTGGTCTGAAGGTGCTCAGGAGATTGTAGGGGTTGGGCACCGTAGGGTGTATGTCCATCACATGTTTGTTAACTTCTCAGATGTCCTGGACTGGCCTATAGTCTTGGGTTCCTGGTTTCTTGACAGGCAGGGGGGTGGTGTTCCAAGGAGACTGACAAGGTTTGAGGACCCCTAGCTTTAGGAACCGGAGGATATTCCTATCCTGGCTTCATGGCTCATTGGGTATTGTTTAATTGAGACTGGTACAGCTGTAGGCTTAAGAGTCACAATAATAGGTGGCCTGGGATGGGTTAGTCCTAGCCCTCTGGTCTCCGCCCATGCTTGTGGAAATTGTTGGAGCCATGGGCTATGGTCTAGAAGGGGCCCTTGGGGTGGGGGTTCAAATAGTCTGTATTCATCTTGAATTTTTACCATGAGGACTTGTATAGGAGTCCCAGTTGAATCAAGGACCTGTGCCCCTTTTTCAGAGAAATGTATTTGGACCCCCATTTAAGTCAGTAAGTCTCTCCCCAGCCGGGGGTAGGGGCATTTGGGGACCACGAGGAAAGAATGGGTCATGGTACCTGTGCCCAGATCGACTGTTCGCTTGTTAGTCCATCGGTGTGATCTGCCTCCTGTGGCCCCCTGGACCCATGAGGTTTTTTATGACAGGGGTCCGGATGCATGAGTTAAGACTGAATGTTGGACACTGGTATCTACCAGGAAGGTGGTACATTGCCCCCTGACTGTGAGGGTTAGCCTGGGCTGGGGGGGGGGTGGGCATCAGAGCCCTGACCTCCTCAGTCGCTATCTTTGTCCAGTTCCAGGACTGGAACCTTTTTTCCAGTCCTTGGGTCGCTTTGGGCAGTCTCGGACTCAACTCAATGGCCTCTTTCCTTGCAGTAGGCACATTGGCCTTTTTCTACCCTGGGCCGCCTTTGGTCTCCACCCTCTTTATCCTGTCCTTTAGGCCTAGGTTTATCTGCTACCACTGCGGCCAAGGTCCTAGTCAATTCCTTATCTTTCCGCTTCTCTCAGCAGTCTTCCCATTCCTCCTGCTCTCTTGCCATCCTAGCTTCCTTTTCCTCAGGAGTCTCTCTCTTGTTGTACACTTTCTCTGCCTCTTTAACTAAGTCCTGAATGCTAAAAATCTGGATACCATCTAATCGCTGTAATTTTCCCTTGATATAAGGAGCTGCTTGGTCTATGAAGGACAGTATCACTGTTGCCTTATATCCAGCTGCCGTAGGGTCAGACGGGGTATACATAAAAAACCCTTCTAGAAATCTTTCTAAAAAAGCAGCAGGGCTCTCGTCCTTTCCTTGAGTGATGGTTCTTACCTTGGCCAAATTAGTAGGGTGCCTTCCAGCTCCCTTGAGCCCCTCCAACAGAGCCTGGTGATAGACACGGAGACTCTCCCTACCTGCATTTCATAATCTACCTGGGTTTCATAATCCTAGTTAGGGTGTGTGAGGGGGAATCCCGCATTGATCTCATTAAGGAGTGTGGGTATGCCTCCCTGACCAGGGACATTTATTCTGCCTCCCAGGAGGACCCGTTGTTTCTCATCAGTTGTTAGGAGGACCTGGAGAAGTTGCTGACAGTCATCCCAGGTGGGCTGGTGTGTCAGGAGAATGGAAGTTAGAGCCTGGGGATCCTGGGAGAAAGGGGGGTTGTGAGATTTCCAGTTATAGAGGTCTGAAGAGGAGAAGGGCCAGTAAGTGATCTCTCCATTGGTTGTCTGGAGAGGGAGGATTGCCATTGACTCTCAGTAGGGCCTGGGCGGAGGCAGAGACGAGGTGGAGAGGGAGGGTGTGCTAGGGAAATAGAAGGAGGGTTGGGGGTAGGGGAGGCGGGGCGGTGGGAGAGACAGTAGAGGGAGTAGACGAGAAAGAGGTAGAGGGAAGGGATGGAGGTGGAGGGGTCAGGGGTTGGGGGTGAGGAAGAGGAGGAGGATCCAGGAGGAGAAAGTCCTGGGCAGGATCTGAGGGCAGGACAGGCTTCTGACTTTGCCGGGAATCAGGGTCCTCGGTATTCAGAGTCTGGCCCTGGGCAGTTGAGGAGGTCACCGGTAGGAGCATAGATTCAGGTCTCATCGGCGGCTGAGGTGGCAGGAAAGGGCGGACCCAAGGAGGAGGATCAGAGACCAGGTTCTCCCATGTTAGAACGTAGGGCACCTGGTCAGGATGGCCATGTGGGCCTGGGCTAAAAACAATAGACTTGACCTTGGAGATGATGAGAGGGTTAAAGGTCCCCTTAGGTGGCCATTCTACATTGAAAGTGGGCCACTCTAAGGAGCAGAAAGTCTGCCAGCGCCCTTTGCAGACATCTACAGAGAGGTTGTGCACTCGGGCTCGCACATCTTTGAAATGGTCAAGAGTCAGAGTCAAGGGGGTGGTCACAGTCTGTCCCATGTCAGTGTTGGTTGTCTCAATCAACACAAAAAGGCCGATAACACACATAAACAGAATTAGAAGACAGGAAGACACAAGTCACGTGGCGAAGAATCGACTCCAAACCAAAAGTAGATTCTGATGGCGGCACAGATGCACTGTTGCCTATGGAGTTGAGGAGACTGACAGTATCGTCAGAGTTCCTCCAGACCACCACCAGAGCGTCCTCCAGTGTGTGGGGGAGAAGATGCCAGACACGTCTGTCCCCTTTCTCGTCCCACTACTGGCTTGCACGCTACGGAGAGAAAGGATACACATGAAAACAAAGCGAAAGTAACTTATGTACACGTTAGTCCATTAGTCGGCGGCGGCACGGGCCAGGGGAAACCTTCAGTGGGTGAGTCAGGGGTCTCAGGGTAACCCCAAAATCCTGGACGAGCCCCCAAATGTTGGACCCTAACGCCCAACTCAGGAAGGGGGTCTCCGTGAAAGACCACTCGAAACACACAATGCACTGATGCAAAAGCAAAGGTTTATTTCTGACGGGTCAGGGCCCCTCAGCACTCGGGAGGTGAAGGACCCCGAGCAGCTGGTACAGGCTAGTTTTAAAGGCAAAAACTGCAAAGCAGGTGTGGTTGCTTATCAAGTTAAACCATATGGACATTAGGACATCTGGCACTGAGAAACCTCTTGTGGGGACTTGGGTGTGGGTCCCTAGAGCAGTTATTGGAAACCATATGGGGACATCTGATATTTGGAAACTTGCATGTAACTATTCTGGGAACTAGGGAAGAACTCTTGAGGTTAGCAGTTCCAAGAACTGGGAAAAACCTCTGAGGTCAGAAGTTTAGGTTCTAGGCAAGCAAGGTTGGGCAAGCAAACAAGCATCTTATATTTTATAATTTTACGGTTTCTCAAGACATAGATGGAGAAAGTAACTCATTGTAGTCGTAGTGAAATAGACAGGCTCCAAAGTCAAGCACATCACCTGGACCAGAGTTAAAGAGCTGCCCTATGGACTGGTGTAGGTTGTCTAAGCTCACTGAACTACGTGTGTGTGTGTGTGTGTGTGTGTGTGTGTGTGTGTGTGTGTGTGTGTGTGTGCATATATATGTATGAATAAACATGCATATTCCATCACACACCAAGATATGTTTTGAGAAACATGTTGCTACATTTCATTATTATATGAGTTTCACAGAGTATACATACACAAACTAAGGCATCCATGATATTTTACAAGATAGAATCTCCCAAGACCACAATCATATCTGTGCTCTGTTTTTAACTAAAAAGTCATTATGCAACACATGATTCTGTGTGTCTGTATATATGAGTGTGTATGTGTGTATATGTGTGTAGATCTAATCAATCATTTTTCTTAATTGGGAAAATGATCTCCTTATGTCTTGTGGCTGCTTCCTGTCTTCTTTTGTTCCTGAATTCAAACTGTCAGCTCCTTTCAAGCCCATCCCGAATCTGTGTGTGTGCATATGCGTGGATGTTCATTGTGCATGTGCGTATGTGTGTGAGCATGTGTATATGTGCATGTACTCGTGTGTGGTGCATGTCCATATGTGTGTGAGTGTGGTGCACATGAGGCTGTAGTACTGCATGTGTGTAAGTAGGACAGAGGTGAATTTCAGGTGTTGTTCCTCAAGGGTCATTCTCCTTGTTTTATCAGTCAAGGCCTCTCATTGTGACCTGGAGCCTCACCAAATAGGTGACCTGGGGCTCACCAAATAGGTTAAGCAGCTGGGATCCACCTGTTTCCGTCTCTCCAGCACATGGATCACAGACACATGCCACCAAGCTCAGCTTTTTTATGTGGGTTTTAGAAATCCAGCTCAGGACTTCACACTTGCACATCAAACCAACTGTTTCCTCCCCAACCCCTCCCCCACCCCCAGCCAGGCCTGACTGCACAAAGAATTTTCTTTGCAGGCTTCTATTGTCGATCTTGCCCATTCACCAAACATTCTAGCATATAAAACAGGCTTCCCAGCATGGCTGCTGCCTCCTTGCTGTGATTTCCATCTACATGTCATCCATCCTCCCCGGGATGCCCGTAGGAGTCTGTTCTGCCCCCACCTCAGTTCAGTTTGCACGGTTTCTTTCTCTGCTCTGCCAACGTTAGCATTTCCTTCTCTGTGAGCACTCTTGTCCTTTTGTGGATCCTGTGACTCAGTGACCTCTCCTGAGTGTTTCCCTGTCACTCCCCAACTAGTGCTCACCATTTTTGCAGTTACTGCCTTCTTCAAATAGCTAAGAGACACACAGTCAAGAACTACATCACATCATTTGGGGAATGCCATGGATTTTCTGTCTTCTTCCCTTCCTAATATGCTGCCCTAGCCAAGGCAAGACCAGGCTAAGTCATCTATTATGAAGCCTAATAACACAGCACAATAAAAAAAAAAGCATGTACCAAATGACAGACCTCAATTTACCCTAAAAGCACAGAGTTACTCAGAAAAAAGTACTACTGTTTCCCTGGAAAGTTTGCCTTTTCTATTTTTCCAAGAAAACTATTACACATCTCTTCTAACTTCCAACACCTTTTCTTTTATCCTTGGAAAACTGGTGAGCTGTCTTTTGTTTCATTGATAAAATAGTGCTCCTCGGAACTGCCCCTGAAAGGGAAAATTTTTAATTAGCATTAAAGCAACCAAAACAGCAGAGCTCTCTAACTCATAAGTGCAGGTCGACAGGTATGCTAGCCCAAGGTCCTAGATGATAAGTCACAAAGAATGCGGAGATAGGAGACAAAGGCCTACTGAGTGTTCCAGGGACCGGCTGGCCATAAAAGATAGGGAGGATACACAAGGACAAATTCCTGAGAGAAACAGGTACCGGACATGGTCGACATGGTTGAGTGAGTAATGAGCCAAGACCCCTCATCCGATCTTATGGTGTCTGCTTAATCCCCCCCCTTGAGGCCCGCACACAATGTTCCAGGTTTGAGTTTAACCAGATGTGTCGTTAGCTCAGATAAACATCTACCCTCAGGTTCCAAGAAAGACAGGAACCAAGGACTGTACCCATGTGATTAAGTCTGAGCTTACCCCAGATCTGTCTATGCAATTTGCTGATGTTCAAATGTTTGAAACAACCAATCATGTGTGGCCGCGCCAAAACTTCCCACTCCCCCCGACCCTTGCCCATATAAACCCCTAACCCCTGGGCTTCTGGGTCGACCCCTCTGTCTCCTGCGTGAGATACGTGTTGACCCGGAGCTCCGCCAATAAACTGCCTCATGTGTTTACAGCAAGACGGTCGTTTGTGTGTCTTTGGGTGCGCGCCATCCTGAGGCTTGAGTGAGGGTCTCCCTTTGGGGGTCTTTCACCCCAGCACCTACCTCACTACCTCTGTCAAAGGGCAAGCCTTGTATTGGACCCTGGAGTCCAATTCGGGAAGGGGGTCGCTGCGAGAGACCACTCAAGTCACACAGGCTGGAGGTATAGGTAAAATTTATTACTGACACATCAGAAGTCCCAATTGTCGATGTGTCAGGGTCCCTCAGCACTCGGGAGGTGAAGGACCCCAAGTAGCTGGTACAGGCTAGTTGTAAAGGCAAAAATCACAAAGCAGGTGGCATTGCTTATCAAGTTAAACCATATGGACATTAGGACATCTGGCATTGGGAATCCTCTTGTGGGGACTTGGGTGTGGGTCCCTAGAGCGATTACTCGAAACCATATGGGGACATCTGATATTTGGAAACTTGCATGTAACTATTCTGGGAACTAGGGAAGAACTCTTGAGGTTAGCAGTTCCAAGAACTGGGGAAAACCTCTGAGGTCAGAAGTTTAGGTTCTAGGCAAGCAAGGTTGGGCAAGCAAACAAGCATCTTATATTTTATAATCTTACAGTTTCTCACTTGCACTGCGTCTGCAATCCTCCTGCTTCTGCAAGAGCATTGCTGTCGGGCTTGGCCCACGCCTTCCTGCTGATGTGTCTTTTGGTCAAGCATCTCCGTGAATGCACAGTTATGCTGCAGCTCCACTGTGTCTGTGCTCGCAGAGGTCAGCGTGGGCTTCGGTGTCCTGCTGTGTCATTGTCTACTTTATCTCCTTGAGGCAGGGTCTTTTCCTGAACCTGGAATTAGACTGCCTGCCAGCAAGCCCCAGTGAACTTCCTGTCTCTGTGCCACACCCATGCAGGAGTTACAGGCAGCATGCACAGCTATTCCCAGCTTTTCCTGTGGCTGCTGGGGTCTGAACTCAGGCCCTCATGCAGGTATGCGTGCTCTTACCCACTGAGCCACTGACCCTGACACTCAAAAATTTTTAAATTCTTCCCTCACTGTTTATGTCTTTCTAGTCACCATCTCATTTATCTTTTCAGTTTTCAGTAAAGCACCCTATTCTGTTACCATGTGTGTCTTACACACACCACCTCACAAAGTGTATTCTTACCAAGCTCATCAATAACGTCCACAGTATTGAAATTAATGGCCAATCCTCAGTCCTCCTACAAGAATCCCAAGCACTCGCTGGTGAATCTCTGCGCCCTAGATTTTCTTGCCTCCTGCCTTGGGAGATATCATCCTTATGTTTGCAAATTTCTCTTTTGCTGAATATTCAATGTATACTAATCCCTCAGTGTTTGTACACCAAGTTGAGGCAGCTGTCTAGCCTGAGCGCTCTTCTTTGCCTCTTCCTCTGTGGGGAGCCATGCCAAATTCGGCCATGTCAGAAATCCCATGTTTAGGCTGCGTGCTGTGACCTTCCAGCTGCTGGTCTCTGCCGGAGGAGGTCTTTGTGCTCCAGGCCATCCTTGGACTTTTTACCTTTTAAAGAAGTAGGGAAATCCCTACTGAGAAACACCTGGAGGGTTAAGGAAACCATTTCAGAGAGCTACTCAGTAACAGGAAGTTCTTACTGAGAGCTACTCAGGCTATTGTGTTCTCCTTGCCTTGGGAGCTAGGGAGAGAGGGGTCAGAATAGATCCTATTGACTTTACTATAAAAAGCTTTACTCGTCCACATTAAACAGGAATCTTGATCAGAAATTTCTTGACTTGATTCGTTATTTCTCGCATCTCTGTATCCTACTTTCAATCCCCACTCCCTCTTTCAGGTGAATCCTGATTCTATTTTTCCCGTGGCCTGGGACCCGACATTCCTCTCCATTTGAGTAGGACAGAATTTTTTTTTCTGCTGTACAAATACATGGTAGAACTTACTTAAAAAGAGGAAATGCTTCTCAGCTCATGTTCCAGAGGTGTCAGCCCATGATCAACTAGCTCCACGGTGACATCACACATAGTGACAAAAGGGCTGGCTCCACAGTGACGTAGCACATAGTGACAAAAGAGCACAGGTCACACAAGTCCAGGTTGACCACAATGGGGAAACTGCCAACTTCCCAGCAACTAGGAAGTGGAGAACAGTCAGGGGGGTCAAAGGTCAAGACACACATCTAAAAGGTACGTCTCTGAGAACCCCGCTTCCTTCACCTGGACACCTCACAGCCCCACCACCTCTCCACAGGCAGTGCGAACCACAGACTAGGCCAGAGTTCTCGTTATCTAAGGTCCCTGGAAACCATCACAGACACAGGCAGAGTGCACTGTGTTAATCCCCTCCACGGCTCTCAACCCAATCTAGTTGACAGTCAATATTAGCCTCTGAGCTCTTTCTCTAGATGGAAAAAAAAAAGAGAGACTCTTTGAGAAAAGGAAGGGGACCAGTGGGACGAGTGAGGAAGAGCAGGAGGTGTTAGGGTACAGGTAAGAGCGAAGTCTAAGGCATACCTAGATGGAAATGTTATCATGAAATCCATCATGTTATATAATGAATATATCCAAATAAATAGAAAACCACATTCGATTACAGAAGTTTCCAAATGCTGTATGCTTTTCATTTGTCTGTCTAGTCAGACAGGAACTCACTATGTGGTCCAGGCTGGTTTCAGTCTCACAGCATTCTCCCTGCCTCAGCCTTCTGACCTCTCAGCTGAAAGGTGCACGTCTTACCTGGTGCCTTTGCTTGCTTTCTATCACAGAAGAAATGGTGGGAAAAAGAACAGCACACGGAATTCAGTGGAGTGGCTGCAGCTTACACATGGGGCAGACCCTGAAAGGGCCTCTCTCTCTTTGGGGAATCCCTCGGGGCAGAAGGTACATATTTTCTCTCAGATGGCTCTGTGATAGAATGCCTCTGATAACAAAATATACAGCCCAGTCCTCTTCCCTCTGCCAGGCTTTTGTAAATGTGAAACATACAAAATTTGGTGGACACAAAAGAAAAATGGTGCTATTAGCAAACACTTGGAAGTAAAAATCTCTCCAGAACCGTTTCATAAATCACATCTTAGATACTGTCAGAAAATACATATCACAGACTACAATAACAACTATTGTCTTTAACAACAACAACAACAGCAAATGGATTTTGAATCTGTCTCTATCTGTGAGAAACTTCCTTCACAGCAGTACTGTGTGGCTTTTGCCCTCTGGACTACACAGTGGTAGGGCCTGAAGGGCAGTCCTGGGAGCAACACTCTAGTGAGGGCAAGCAGAGGGACCAAGAAACAATATGGAAAGCTATCATAAATTATAGATTTTTATCAACTACCCCCACAGCAGGGAGTTTCAATTACAGAAACACACAGTTTACACAAGTAATTACTGAAGAAATTAGCGCAGGAGTGCATCCATTCATGGAGTTAGGAGGCATCAATTCTCTTCTCTGATTGCATCTTGAGCTCCGAGTGTGGCAATCACAGCTCCATACAAAGACTTTAATAACACGATCCTTGGGGGAATTAAAAAGGAAGGAAAAAAAACAACAGCAAAACATTGGATGCAAACTATATACAAGGAGAGAGGAGCAGGATTGAGGGTTTGTTGCAAAGATAAAACTGGAGCAGAGCTTTGGAAGTTGACCACTCAAGAGCCC
Organism: Acomys minous; assembly: GCF_964271855.1. Lineage (NCBI taxonomy): Eukaryota > Metazoa > Chordata > Mammalia > Rodentia > Muridae > Acomys > Acomys minous. Next base: position 50,579,613 of record NC_140498.1, read on the forward strand.
TGCTCTAAACGTTGCTGAGGGCTTCTGGCATCTCACCAGGACAAACCTGCTAAATAAATTCCCTGGTGCAGCTAGAGTATGACCAGAGGCCTGGATGGCAGTCCACGGGCTTTTAGCATCAAATCTTTTCCTCAGGGCAACAGCTAGTGTAGAGATACACAGCGTGTTTGTATGGCCACATGTGGACAAACATCCTAGGCACAAATGGAGTGGTTTGAATATGGAATGGCCTTGAACCCTTGGTCTCTAGTGAGTGGTGCTGTTCAGTGGTGCTCCTGAAATCTTCAGGAGGTGACTAAGTGAGTCAGTGGGTGTGGGTAGACCTTTAGGTGTTATAGACACGCCCCACTTCTTATTCACTCTGTTTCCTGAGAGATCGTGTAACAACTATGACCAGATGCAGTCCCTGAAACAATAGAATGTGTGTCCCCGTCGCAAGCTCAAAATAACCCTCTTGACGAAAGGTGCTTCTTGGAAGACATTTTGGCCATGGCCATGAGAAAAACAAGCCATGTGCACATATGCACAGGCAGGCAAACCCCTTTCAGTGGACAGTCATCCTACCAACTTAACAGCACCACGGCTGTCTAATTACAAACCGTCTGCCTGTACCATCTTACGGTTGCATAGCAACTGCCAACATTTGGCCAATTTGTTCACTGCCTAAGTATAGTAAGTGCCTGCACTCTGCCAGCTGCTTTGTGAGGAGCTGTCATGAAAGGCACACAGCAGATATTTGAATGCCTCGGTGTAGGTTCGTTCTGATGCCCATTTTACCAATGAGTAAACTGAGGGTCAGCAAAATTATAAAAGGCAACCCAGGCCACCTGTGCTGTGTCCCCATACAGTCAAGTGCTTTGAATACTTGGCCCATATGGAGTGGCACTATCTTTGGCCTTATTGGAGTAGGTGTGGCCTTGCTGAAGGAAGTGTGTCACTGTGGGGGCAAAATGTGAGATCTGATACGCTCAAGCTCTGGCCAGTGTGTCACACAGTCACTTCTGCAGCCTGCAGATCAAGATGTAGAACTCTCAGCTCCTCCAGCACCACATCTGCCTGTGCGCTGCCATGTTTCCCACCATGACGATGATGGACCAAAGCTCTGCACTGTAAGTCGGCCTAATTAAATGTTTTCCTTGGCAAGTGTTGCCATGTCTCTTCCCAGCAACAGAAACCCCAACGAACACCACCCAACCTGCCATGGTGAAGCTGGGCCCTGACAGCTTGCCAGAGACCTCACCCTGAGCTCTATAATGCTTTCCCCTTCACAAGCATCACTGACCACCGTCCCTTGGCTGTTTCCATCAGTGAATCCCAGGAACTCTTCAAGGAGGATACACACTGGTGGAATTGACACAATTGTGCCTGGGACATCAATGTCCTAGCTGAGACTTCTTTCTCCAGCTACTAGGGAAAAGGAGCAAATTTAGGGCAGACACATGCATTTGCTTGTTTGTGTTGAGACAGGGTCTTGCTAAGTAGTCTAGGCTGGTCTCGAACTTCCAGCCGTCACCCTGCCTCAGCCTCTCATGGTGGCCACATTATCAGATGTGACTTTGGTGCCCTTTAGAACAGAAGACTTATACTGTCAGCAAATTGCACTTCCTGTCATCATCATCATCATCGTCATCATCATCATCATCATCATCATTGTCACATCATTGTCATCATCCACCTAACATTCCTCATCCTCACAGGGGCACTACAAACACCTAGTAAAGACCTAGGCAGCGCTGGGCCTTCACCACGTGCTACACATTTATATTTCCCTTCCCTCTTCACAGTGATTCTGCAGTGTAACTGATATCTACCTCAGTTTTGTCACTGAGAAAACAATCGGAGAAGCTGGATAACTTGCCCAGGATGACACACATGGAGATCAATTACTCAAAGAGAAGTGGCTTCACATTCTACTTGGATCCATAGCACTTCCTGCTTAACCAGATAGTACCAAGTGTCCTGGAAGAAAGTAAACACCCCGTTTAAGTCAAAGAAAACAAGGGGACATGCCAGAATCACATGAATATGACCTCTTCATCCGGGGAACGGCACGTAGAGGGACCCATCTCTTTGAGCCCGTGTACTAACAGAGAGGGAGCCTTGTTCATAGCCGTTACCCCAGGCACCACAGACCTCCAGATGGTTAGCAGCTCTTCCCCTCCCCTAAGAGGGAAACAGCTAGTCTTGGAAGCATCCGTTGTTTTAAACACTGCTGTCACTTGTAGTCATAGTGCCTACTTCTCCAGTAAATTTATGCATCTCTCCTAGGATGTGACAACCTAACCAAGAGGCATTGTCATGCTCCAGCCTATCACAGGGGCACTTGGAGCTCTGATCTATCCAAGACCCCCTTACCTTTGTCCCCACACTATAATTCAGGACTGAAAGCATGCCCTGTCATATAAGGACAGGAATAGGCCAAAGCCTCATCTCAAGAAAAGAAAGAATGCATGAATATAACAAAATACAGGTATGTAAGTTCATGTATGAACCCTGAGATGAGCAGACATGAAACGGCATGGGACAAAATCAATCACTCAACCAATCAATCAATAAATAAATCACCTTTTGTTCTATTCACATTCTCAGTGGACTGTCATAGGCCCACCTACATGGGTGAGAGGAGATCTTTACTCTGTCTACTGATTCAAAGTCTAATCTCTTCTGGAAAAAATCTCACCAACACATCAAGAAACAATGCTTTAGTGGCTGTGCAGTTGGCATAAACTTAACCATCACAGGTAAAAGGCAATAAACAGGCAGACCTCCCAGGAGAAGACTGTGGGATAAGAAATGACTTGAATGGTGTATAAAAAAATAGCATATAAGTAATCTTGGAAGGATTAACAGAGAACGAAGGTGATAAGAAAAAAAAAATAAATCACAGGACGAACTAGACTAGTGCAGAAAAGGAGAACAGCACGTGCAAAATCCCCAGGCGGAGAGAGCGTCAGGGAACAGAAACAAGCCAGTGTGGCTGGACCAGAGAGGAGAGGCCAGGCATTCTCACCTCCCTCCAGAACTGTTAAGCTCCATGGCAACCTCACTCACCTTATCCACAGGGTATCTCCAGCCATTCCAAGTTTCCTACCCTGGCCTTCGGTTTCCTCATCTCTGTAACATAAATTTTAAGCTGGTGGGAATACATGCCTTTGCCCATTCCAAGCATCTACAACTAGAACTTCCTGAAAACACAGCTAAAATACACCAGCTGTCCTGTCCCAGCAAAATGCCCGCCTATTGGAGGTTGGTCTGGTGTATTTTGATGCTAATTACCGTTTGCTGTCTCTGGACCCCACCTGTGCCTTGCCCTAAGAGCCTAACTTGTTTGACCAAGAAAAGCCCATCACATCTGGGCAGGGCAAATGGGATAGGTGTGGCTAAGGCTCCAGGGCTAGGGAGACAGAGAGAGACCAGAGAAAAGGGGACAAAGAAGGCTGTACCATGGGTTACATGAAGGAGGTGCACATGGCTGGCGTGGATGGAGAGTTGGCCCAGATGATGATAATTAGCAAGTATTTGGGCTTATGGATGGGAGGTAGCATGATAGAAGTTATTAGAAGCAGATGGCATAAGAAGTAGTTTAGGGCATTAATATCTGCCCCGCTGCAGATTAACTAAGGCCATTTTAAATTGTAAGAGGTGTCTGTGTCTTGATTGATTGCTAGTGGGTTAGAAAATACCACCATACTAATAAATAATAACACTGATAAGACAACCGCAACACCCACTTCATCATCATTTTAAGTCTGTCAAGTGGAAAATCTTATACACGAGTCAACACATATATAGGTTACCTGGTGATTTCCAGAACATTCTGTAGGATATTCAGTTCTCTTGAATGTAAACAAGGCAAGGCTCTGTGGGTAAGAATCCAGCTTCTGTAACTCTGGGCCTTTCTGAGTATGACAGATTCACTGAGGAGCATTTAAAATTAGCTCCCTTCCTACTTTAAAGAAAGCCTTCATTTTAAAAAAAATACCACTAAGTGTTCAGTGTGAAACATTAAGGTGGAATGAATTTACTAGTCAGGTTGTTTTTTTCTCTGAGAACTCACGTGGTCCTTGCTTCTTTTCCAGCTTGGCTTGTAGTGAGAACACATTTGGTCTAAGAGGTAATGGCACAGCTGGGCATGGTGTTGCATACCTGTAATCTCAGCACTCGGGGAGGCAGAGGCAGGTGAATCTTTGTGAGTTCTAGCTAGCCTGGTCTACAAAGCCCAGGGTAGTGGACAAACACTGTCTCAGGAAAAAAAAAAATAGAAGAAGGAGAAGGAGACGGAAGATGAGGAGCAGAAGTAATGGCGCAAAGATAAACATCCATTGAAAACCTTTGCTCTTCCTTCCTTGACGTGCACACACATCCGTCCGTTCATACCATGAACACATGCATCCCTCCAAGCACACATAGATGATGCAGGTGAACAGCTATCGGTAACACTCACTAAAAACACTCAAGCACCAACACCAACCTAAGTCCAGTCTTCAGTGCATGCACAGATATCATACACGTGTGTTGGGACAAACTCGTGCACAAGGTTCTGACGTTCAGAGCACAGTAGTAATAATACATATGCGGATTAGTCATCCATGAACTCACACACTCACAAACACACAAAGTGAAATAGGAAACCATCTGTATGCACATAACTCAGCTATAAGTAACAATTTACATACACACAGGTCAATGTATAAACTCTGAGATGTACATTCATGAAACGACATGGGACAACCCAAATGCACACCACAGTGTTGCAGAGGCAACTATGGGTGGATGTGGGTGAACATATATTCATATGCATAAGAAATCGGAAACACCCACAAACACACACCCTCTCACACAGAGAATTCACACACATAAACATGCACGCTAGGCGGGTAGGGACGGGTTTATGTCTTCCCCTGAATTAGTATGTCCAAAAAAAAAAACATGTTTAGTAAAGGGGTTGGTGCTGTATTTACTTCTGCTTTGTGCCTTTCTGAAATGAATCAGAAAATCAACTGTAGTGGAATAAGTGAAGCAGTCGGGACAATAAGATGCAGACTGCTCAGAATGAAGCCAGAGAGTGTGAGTTCACGCTCCACGGGGGGCTGGTTTTGTGCTCTTGAAATTCATGAACTCCTCACAGAAGGGGTCTTCCAGGCTGCTCTTCAGAATCCCTGAGCCAATATTAATGATATCCTTCCATTTCTGGGGTTCCTTTGGTTCTGGGGTTGGGAAAACTTTCTATGCTTAGGTCTCAGTGAACGTGTAAAGAGCACACGCCCTGACGCTGCCTAAGAGGCAGCATCCACTAAGCCTTAGTCACCAATAGGTGGGCATAGCTTAAGGTGCCTGGCACTGCAGCAGGTACTTTTGCTGCCTTCACTCGGTTTATCCTTTGCAACAACCCAAAGAGATAAGCCTATTACCACTGCCAATTTACAGACAGATAAAGTAAGGATAAAATCAGTAATAAGTCGCTCAGGGTCATGATTGATGTGCCGATATCGGAATCTAGCTCAGCTTCTGAAAGACAGGCTCAGAGGGTGGCAGAGGCTGGAGGGTTTTAAAATAACAAGTTATTTTTAAGCCTTGTGTTTTTAACAGTCTGTTTTGATTGAGTGTAACCAAGCCCACTTCACAAGGCCTGCCCAGCTCTCTTCTCTTCTGCCAGTTGGCCTTTGTCCATGATAACAACTCACCACAGGAAGTAGACATCCACAAAGGATCAAAAGGCAGCCATGTTGAGGTGATTGAGTACAGCAGTTCTTGGCTGCAGCACTATTGATGCTCTAGGTCCTAATAATCCTATGTTGAAGAGCTGACCTACACTTATAAGATGTTACTTTGCATCCCTAGCCTCAACACTTCAAGATGATGAACAACTGCACGCCTCCATCAGGTGTGTCAATCAAGGGTGTCACCAGATAGTGCTATCTGGCCCTAGGGAGACAAAATGACCCCGGCTTGTGAATCACTGGACTTCACCTTCTTAAACCTTGCAGGGTGTATTGCAGGGCACTTGCCCTCCCCAACAGCTCTATTCTTCCAAGATGGAAACTGAGGCACTGTATTCGTCACTTTGCTCATTGTATGACAAAATACCTGAGAAGCAGCAACTCAAGAGAGAAAAGGGTGTATTTTGGCTTATGGTTTGAGAGAATAAGGTCAGGCATTGTAGAGAAGGTGTGGTCACTGGGGCAGGTCACATTACACCCACACTCAGGAAACAGAGAAGCTAGGAAGGAGGACCAGGCATGCCATCAGGAGTAACCTACTTTCTCTAGCAAAGTTCCACCTCCCATGGGTTGCACAGCCTTCCCAAGCAGCATCTCCACCATCCAGGGACCCAGCATTCAAATCCATGAGCCCGTGGGAGACTTTTCACATTCAAACATCAATCATTGAGAGAATAGACTACCTGCCCCAAGTTCATCTATATGCGTGTGAAATGGCGCAAGTGGATTTGAAAGCAAATAATTCCCTGTGCCCCTACGATTGAGAATTAACTGCCATTTTCCTGTGAATCACTACCAAACTGTCACCTTATCCTTTAGTTACCACCAGTTAGCTCTCTTACAACTGAGCAGAGTTTACATCATTACAAGGACAGTGGGTAGGAATAGAGCTCCCGGAGTTCAAGCCTGATGTTGACCTTCACCTCTTTGTGACACAAAATGAGTGAGCCTGGACTGTTGAAGATTAAAAGTAAATTCTGCTAAAACAAAACGTGTTCTGGGTCCTCTAAACTGGTGCAAGATCAAAATGTCAAGTGTTTCAGTGCAGCACACTCTATTCTGGGAAGGTGAAAAGGAAGAAGCAGGAAAAAACAAATGCAATTGGGATCCTCCCTGTTCCTCTGGGGAAGCAAGCCCAGTTTGAGCTGAGTACTGCCCTCTTGTGTTGTGCTCAGCCTGGGTGACATCTGGGGGCAGAGAGGGGGGTGCTCCCGCTGGCTTGAACAAATCTCCATACTACTGAAAGTCACTGTGATTTTTTTAGTCAAGAGATAGGATTTGACCAATAAGATAAGCTGTTCATTTGCTAGAGAGCAAAGACTTCTTTTGCCCTACAGAGAGCCCGAGAACAAGGAAGCGTAGAGCTACAACTCTCAGCAGCCATTTGGACTCATAAAGACGGGTCATAGAACGTGTAAGACAAGAGGAAGGAGGAGAGAAGCCTCGGAGAACAACTCACACCCTGATGCTGTTCCACTGGAGTACCCCAGACCTTCCCAAGGGAGATGCAGCTTTACTCAGTATGCGTGATCCCCAACCTAAAACGGGCTGACTTATTTTTCTTCCAACTTTTCAAGGCTGTAAAACTGAAACATACCCAACGAAAATGCTGCTTCAGATTTTGAATCTCTCAGCTTTAGTTCTTCCCCCTAAGCTGGTGTTGTGCAGAATGAGACTCTCACAGAAGGGAGTGGCAAGATGAACTTCCAGTCCCTGGTACAACTGCACTAACCTTGCTGCGTTTGGTAGATGATGGGGCAGTAATGCTGTTTTGCCCTGTGACACTTCTTCTTACTATGGGTTGGCTAGGACACTCCCCAGCTCAGATAGGAGAGAGTACGCGAATCTCTTCTGTAGCTGAGAGTAACTTGAGTTGGATTTTCCAGTAAGTTCAATTGACCAGTCCTGCTGGTCAGTTATTGGGGGGGCCGAGGAGGGTCGCAACCTGTGAATAAAGAACGGGCGAGAGAATAGGCAGGGCTCAAGGAAACCGTAGCTTGTCAAGAGCCATTTATTGAAGGTGAGGGCAGGCTTTTTAAAAACCTGCTTTAGGGAGGGCGGGGGTAGGCGAGGAGGGTAATGGAAAAGTACAGGATCTTCTGGGGTTGAGCCCTGGGAACATCTGCAGGGGGAGGGGTTTTCCTAGTTCGGGGCAAAGCAGGATGTCTCTGTGGTTATCTCAGGGTCGGATCGCTCTCTTCTCAGGGTTAAGCCGGATGCCTTGCTTGCCTAGTGAGCGGCCAAGCAGGATGTTTGCTGCAGGTGTTAAATGGGTGGGGGTCGGCCATGGGCCGTTTGGTTCCTGGCATTCAATCATCCAGCTGCAGGTATCAAAGCCATGTTAGCTAAGAGCAGGATTTATCACCATGTCCTAGGGCTTTAGGAAAGGGTCAGTCGTGACTTCATAAACATGCTCATGGCAGAAGCTGTATATGCATGATTCTCTTAGTCCTCAAACAATCCCGAATGTGCGTATGCCTGCTGCCATTTTACAGATTAGGAAACCAAGGAAAGAAACCTATCTAAAGCCTCACAGCTTCAGCAGGGTTAACTGGAGTTGCCCTCCACAGGAGACAGCTCCTCTCAGAGCCATAGGTTTCCAAGTAAAAATCAAGAGATCTGATCCCAGGGTCAGGTGTGCAGTATCTCACCCCAAACTGTTGGTAAGAGGTGTTCTGGAAGCCCATAGAGTGCAGATGGTTGGCACTGTGCTTGACTGACCACCAGAACTCGGTAGCAAGATCCTGTTGCTGAAGGCACCACACACTGAGGTCATAGGAAGTGGAGAACTAAGGATGGCATTGCCCAGGAGGCTTCCTTCCCATGCCCGGCTAGTGCTCTGGTGAGGGTCCCGGGTAGTTTCTCTCTGGGGTTGGATTGAGGGTGCCCTTTTTGTTCACTTTATCTCTTGGGTGGCCAGAGCTGATGGCTCAGGCAACCGATCAGGATTGAAAGAAGAAAAGGGAAGGAAAGGGGAAAAGAGCCCAAGGTTTCTTCTCTAGGGACTGGCTGTACTGCAGCTGAGGAGAACTTAAACTGACCACCTTTTTTCCTATGGCTGAGGCTGTAAAAGCGGCTTCTGGCTAGAAATTGCACGGGGTCGTAAAAGGAGGCTCTTTGATCTGTAGATAGGCCTCTTTACGGAGATCTCCAATAAGTTGGTGTAAACTTAGGCTTATTAGCTGTAGAAGGCTGATGGCCCTGAGTCTGCTAACTTAATTCGCTAATTTATAGAAAAATAAGAAGTAAGAGAGAGATAGAAAATAAACCACTCACACACATACATTCAAGAGAAGAGGATCAGGAGAAAAAGTGGATGAAGTCAGGCATCTTAACTTCAACTGAAGTTGAGCTGCTTCATTTTTTCTCCTCTGTTCTCCAACTCTCTCCTTCTCGTTTATTGTAGAAGACCATACTTATACTTCTGAGAACAGGGAATTACCTCATAGTCAAAACAGTACAATTAATCACAAAAGCAGATGAATTCTAAAATACAACAGGTTACATGCTTTAAATCTAAACATTTCTTATCTATGTATCCATTACATAAGTTCATGGTGAGTTCAAAATGACGAAGGTTGGCAGGGTCTAAGGTTAATAAGGTCAGAAACTTACAAGAGTATACAACTTATCAGTTAGGATGGACCTGACTATACATTATCCAGCCATCTCTTAGTTCATTATGAGCTCAGGACAATAATTTTGTCTGTATTTCATTCTAAGAAACAGAGTAAATTCAGACATCTCTAGGTAACTTCATTCCACATAGGTTCACATGGAGTTTAAACAAAGTTGGCTATATTTATGGTGAAATACCAGGATTCGTGGTGCCATATGTGGTGGAGGCTTATCTGAAGCCACAAATCTGCTGGTAGGCTATCCTAGTGAGGCATCTGGAGGTCCACAAAGGTATTTATTGCAGCCATAAACTAACTTTAACTTTTAAAACTATTTGAGCCAAATCAGGAATTCCATAATCAGGGATTAATTCATCTGGATAACAAAAAGTACATCTTCAATAAGATCCTCTAGGAAGTTTGCTCAATCAGAGCTGGTCAGTACCCAGAAAATAACAATTCACACCAATGCCAGATGTATTTATTTTTGGTTTTTCGAGACAGGGTTTCTCTGTGTAATCTTGGCTATCCTGGACTCACTTTGTGGACCGGGCTGGCCATGAATGTAGTCCTGGCTGTCCTGGACTCACTTTGTAGACCAAGCTGGCCTTAGACTCACAGTGATTCACCTGCCTCTGCCTCCCTGGGTGCTGGGATTAAAGGCATGCGCCACCGTGCCCGGCTCTAATGCCAGATTTCAGAGAGATGCAGCAGTGCACAATTGACAGGGTAGTCAGAGGTTGGAAGCAATTCTGGGGCACATCACGGTACAGACCTTGCAAATATTGGATCACCTCCAGAGATCTCTCATGCCTCCTGGACTTTCCCAAATCAATGGCTCCTGACAGCATGTTAGAGGCTGGAAGCAGTTTCGGGGTACATCATGGTATAAGACCTTGCAAACACCAGATCACCTCCTAGACAGCCCACATGCCTAGTGAGCCCCCTCAACAGGGCAGCTCTTGGCAGGGGCTGCTGTGGGTGGAGGCAGTCATCAACAGTCTCACCCAACTCTAAACAGGACACACCCAGGCATGCAACAGTGACACAAATATTATAGGGAAATCAAACTGCTTTGTAATTGGATTTGAAGCCTTTTCCACAGGATGGATTATATGCCTGGTACCAGAAATCTGGCCCAAAATCCTTGGTTGAGGAATCCACAGACCCTATGCCTGAAGCTACAATCATTATTTTGTTAAATGGATGTAGTATCAAACTGCCCTCTGACGTTTTATACCTATCCACAGATTAGTTAGCGCAGCCTGCAGACCTCATCAGAGAAGCAGCTAGTTAAAGTGAGGAGAGCAACTGTCTGCTCAGCCCTAAGTGGAACATTTATACCTCCCCTATCCGGAACAGAAGCACGATGTGGCATGCATCTCCAGGTCTATGAGCAAAACTAATTTCCCACACAGAGTCAATGAATAGAGCAATGGCCTCTGTGAACATGCAAATGATTCATGGTTTATTGGTTCCTTCAAGTACCCTGCTTAATAAATTTGTGGGAAAAAATAATAGCATCTTTGTTACAGAATTTTACATTTTTTTTAAATTTTTAATGCTTGAGAGTCTCACACGTACACTGCATCTGTATCACTCTTCTTTTCCTCCTTTTTACAACTCCTCCCATGTCCCTATACTCCATTCCAAATTCATGGCCTCTTAATTATTATTGTTTTACACACACACACACACACACACACACACACACACTCACACACACACACACTCACACACACACAGCCTACTGAGCCCATTTAATGTTGTGCATATGTAAATGTTTTCAGTGCTGGCCACTTGGGATTGGACTGTCTATGTGGGAGCTCGTCCCTAGAGAAAACTGATTCTCCCTCTCTTAGAAGCCATGAACTGTAACATTCCATCTAAGGGTGAGACCTCAGCTTGAAACTAAGATCTGGAACTGCCAAGGTGGGTGGAAAAGAAACGTTGCTACAGGTTTTTGGAGTTCAAAAGAGCTTCCTAGTTCCACCGAACAGAGGCTACTGTTACCAAGGATGTTTCAAAAACTCCTTTGCTAGTACATTGGAGTTTGTTTAATTCAATATCACTGTTGAGGTTCAATGTAGAAAAATGGATTAAAGCAAATTTAATTGTCCACCAGGAAGAGGCACATGCTCTACATCTGAAGTCACATGTCCCCTTGATCTCAAACAATATGCCAAATAAGCTACTGGGAGTAAACAGCAACTCCAGCCTTGCATCCACAGATTACACAGAGCACACATTGCTTGGCTGCTTGTCATCTGTCTGTCTGTCTGTCTGTTTTTTGAAACAGTGTCTTGATATCTGGCCCAGGCTACCTTTGGGCAAATAAAAATCCCTTTGGATTGTGATAAGAATGAAATGAGAAAGTAACAAATTTTCAGTGCTATCCTACTCTTGCCTTTAATAGTCACTTGTCGAGTTTTAGTAATTACTATCTCTAGCATATTCTACCTGAACAAACGCTTTGTTTGTATTGCAACCTTAGCACTTGGTCTGGGTTTAAGAACATTACTACTCTCTCTTCAGCATAGACTGTCTTTGAAGAGGATGCTATCATCTTCCTTAAAATATTGATGAAATATTGATTGTTTTTACCTAAGTCCAACAAAGTTTGGTAAGTCCTAACAAAGGGTTCACAAGGCTCTTGGTAGTTAACATTGCCAACTTGACAGGCTGAGGTCACCTAGGAGATAAGCCCATTGGCATGTCTGTGAGAGGTTTTCTGGACTGGGCTGTTAGGAAGACTCAGATTAATGTAAGCAGAACCATGCCACAGCTGGAGGACTTGATGGAATGGAAAGGAAAGGAAAGGTTGGCTAAGAACCGCACCCACTTCTCTTCTTCCTCACTGTGACCAGCATCCTTGCTGTAGGGAAAAGATGGAGGCTTGAGCAAATGCTTTTGACTTTATCATGGCCATGTCAATGTCCCCAGTACCTGAGACTCCTGAGAATGGCAAAGTCGTCCCATGGCCCATGTGTAGAAGTCAGTATGTGCAGAAAGTGTCACCTATAGCTTCCTCCTTTGGGATATTTGCCAACAGGCCCTCTACAAAGAACCCCTTCCAAGAGTGGTTAATAAGAGTAGAAAGTAAACTTTCCTCCTTGTTCAGCTGGGTGCAGTAAAGCCTCCTTGGCTCATACATAAGTGAATGTGTTGACATTCCAAGCTGCTTCAAGCATGTCTCCATCAGAGCATACAGCCCACCCAAGCACAAATTTTCTACATGTCTGTCTGTCATTTCTTCATTCCCCTCCCATGATGTTTGACCAATCTCTAACTCTTGGCGGTCACAGAACCTCACACTCATGCTGTCCTGTTTGCCCAGGACAAGACTGTGGCCAGAATAAGCTCTTCCTCCTCCATTAGATTGTTTTTGTCACAAATTTGTCACAACAAATATGTGACAGAACCCTAACTAATGGAATGACTGGATGAGAATAAATAATCCTAAATGAACAAAAAGTCTAAAGTGTGCAAGAAAATTATGGTCAGGAATCACAAGCTACTTGGAAGGCTGAGGCAGGATTGCAAGTTCCACACCAGCCTGGACAAAAAGAGACTTCAAGGACATCGTTAAGTCATTTTTCCAAAATTAAAATTAAAATTACAAAAAGGGCTTAGTGGCACAGTGCATGCCTGGCATGTGTGAAGCCCTGAATTCAATCCACAGTACTGCAAGGGAAAATGAGCATGAGTGAGAATATATTATCTCATACGACTGCTGTCTGCAAATATCCAAGAGTTCTGTGGATAACACAGTGTGATAGATACTTTTAATTGTCATCGTGACTCAGTGGAAGATTGCCTTGGGGTGTGGGGAGGAGCAGCGGAGGCAGTGGGAGGCTGTCTACCTTAGGTTGCCTATGGGCTGTGTATGGGGATTTTCCTGATCAGTGGGAAGACCTGCCTACTATCAGCGGTACTGTTTCCTGAGCAGAGGATCCTTGGTGTGTAAGGATGAATAAACAGACTTGTACATTAGCTGGTGTGATAGTAAACATTATGTTTAGAAGATAATTTTACTGTGCTGGGCTTGTAAAATTAAAAAAATGTTTTTAACCTGTGTAAGCCATGAAGACGTTGCTCCTACCTTGTATGTTCTCTGTCAGCTAGCCTGAGATGGACCACTTCTTTCTGCAGATGGGTTATTCTTTAAAAACTTGACTCCGCTATTCTTACAAGGTAACGGTCACAAGATTAGACAGACTAAGAGCTAAATTCTGCTTTTGTATGAAACACTTGATTGGATAGATGAGGCGCCTGCTGGACATCTGTTACAAAATCAAGCCATACCCACACCCAGACACGATATGAATTAATTTGGCTCCCCAAAATTAGAACATTGTGGGTTTTGCCTTTATACTCTTGGCTAACAATAGCCAGGGCCTTACCTAGAGAACTCTCTCTGGTTTGGTCTTGGTCAGTCTTACAAAAAGTCCCTAATTTACTAAAACCAAAACTAGAGTTCTGAGTGACCTCAGCCCACAGCAGTATGCATGCATTAAACTACTGTTCTCTGTGCTTCCCTAGGGATGGGACAGACTCATGGCTCTAAGTTCTGGCTGCCTTGACTTCCTCACAATGATGGACTGTAACAGGAAGTAAGCCAGCCCTTTCTCCTTCAAGTTGCTTTTCTCAGGGTATTTTATCTCAGCAACAGGAGGTAAAAATGAGACAGATGACCTGCATGGTGGAGTAGTGGGCCATGAAAAGTCTCAAGAAAGCACATCTTTGGATTGCAGCAAGGCAGCCCACTAGTGCCACGTTTCATTGTTCTCTTTCTATAGGTTGTATCCTGCATGCTACTTAGATGGAGGGACTCCCAGGCTCTTTTGTATTTAGGAGAAAAATAACATTAATCTCCAAGCCCTATAGTGAGCCAAAGCCTGGAGAAGTAGATTGGCAATCAACCCTCTCTGGGTTCAGTTTGTCTTTCTAGGCTTAGAGCTCTGTCTGTGAGCTCAGTGATAAGCACCCCGACACTGCTGGGTCTCACCATCTTCATTAGTTTCCAAGAGCTAGGAGGACATACAGCCATTTCCCAAGTTTTTGCAGAGATCTAGATGAAGTGATCAAGCATTGCCGTAAGGCTCACTATACCCTGCCAGGTCCCTTTACAGTCAGGTCCCACTTTGTGCCCACATGGACCATATGTGCATACACTGGGCCTACCAAGCACTTCAACCAGACTACATCACACATGTGATGTGCTCATTTCTAACTAAATGCACTGTGACCCAGCTGCTTGCTCATCTCATTTTCCTGCTCAGGACTCTGAGGGATGAGGTGGGTGGGTAAATGACCTGTCTAGAGGCACACAACTTGTAGGCACCAGGGAAACCTCTGAACACAGTCAGGCTCCAGAGCACATATCTCAGCCAGGATGTCATCTCACTTGTCATTTAAGTGAGCACTGTGTTAGTCTTGGTACCCAGATCTTCCTCAGTACTTGAAACAATGCCTGGCACATAGTAGGTATTCAAGAAATATTAACAACGAATAGGTGAGCGCATCTGTGCTCAACAGATCCTTCTCCCTTCCCTCTCCCAACAACAGTAAGGAGCTGGTGAAACCAGCTACAAGCTTCTTACCCTCTCCTTGAATCAGCACCGGGGGACCATGGGCGCATGTAATTCATCCATGAAGATGAATTCAGATAATAAGATAAAAATACATCCCCATATGTCAGTGCAATGGATTTTTCTGGAAAGACGTTTGGCTGGAATTTCATCTGAACTCAGAGTTCCTTGGGGACCACTAAGGAGGGCTCAGCCTCGTGATGAACAGCACATCTGAGAGCTGCATTTAAATGATGATTAGGAGAGACCCCTGGAAAAGCAGGCTCATAACAAGATTAATTTGGGGGTGAGGAGAGGCTGGGTATGAGAGTGTCCAGAAAAGATGTCAGGCACTGTTGCCCCAATGAAAGGTGAATTTTGTGTTATTTATAACCACTGCTCAGAAGGAGCAGGGCACGGGGCACCAGAGGACAGAACCACACAAGGTGCACTAATGGGACTTTGAGGATAATTTACAGCTCAAGTTCAAGGACTTTGCAATAACAGAGAGCCTTTCAAACTCCCAGCAACCTCTGCCGAGGGAGGAGGCCTCCAGCATCTGAGCAAAGCTGTCAGCCTGGGCCTGCATGTGATGTCTTCCTTCTAAAATGCTCTCTTTTCAGCCGTCCCCTGCCTCTTACCCCTCCAGCCACAACCAGAGGAGCCCTACTAAGGGTGACCCTGACATTGGGATAGCCCGTTCAGTAAAGTGCTTGCTGTACAAACCTAGGCACCAGACTGCAGTCCTTAGAGCCCAGGAAGTCTGGTGTGATGGTTCACACATGCAATCCCAGGGGTGAGGCAGGAGAGGCAGAAGATCCCTCCATATTGGCGGCTGCCAGCCTAGCTGACTCAGTGAGTCCCAGATCCTCATGGTGGAAAGAAAAACCTGTCTCAAAGAAAATGAGGCAATCAAACCAAAGTAGGCGATCCTAGGAAGTGATGCATGAGGTTGTCCTTTGACCTGCACACACACACACACACACACACACACACACACACACACACACACACACCTGAAGAATGTGGCTCTAAGCAGACTACATAAGGATGCCTGTTTAAAGCACTGTTGTCAAAGCATCAAGGTGGCTCATCCTCAGTGGGAACGTGTGCATAAATGACCCACACATTTTCCAGTTTTATATGTGTCTGTAAAAGACTACCACAGCAAATACGATTATTTGCATTGATCTGAGGCATACAAGTAAATTCAGCAAGTAGTTTTTCTAATATGAGACCTGGAAACAATGAGAATGATATTATCAACTAAATTCCTTCCCCTAACATAATCTCCACAACTGTCGCTCTCTGTTCTACTCACTGTTGTGTCCGTAACAACTAGAAAACGGTAGCTGCTTGGCAAATGTTGGTTGCAGAGGTGAGCCTGGAAGTGGATTGGGATAGACTCACCAGCAGATCTGTTTACATCATCTGTCAGCAGAGCTGCACCTCGTTAGTGCAGGGGAGGGCTAGAGAGGCCTGCCAACCGGTGCCCTCACACCACAGATGCAAAGCAAAACCCCAGAGGGGGATGGTGACTTGTCGAGATCACACAGCAAATGTGAAACAGAGAAAGCGTGAGTTTCTGAAGCCTCTCCGTTTCCTTCCACTCCATTCTACCAAGAGCACCTTGCAGACTCGATCTTTGTTATTACTGGAAGGTCTTGGAGCATCTGGCTTGGTGCTCAGAACCAAGGGACTGTTCGATAAGTGCTGACAAGCTGGATTACAGGACAGGTGGGAGGTGCTCCCAGAAGAGCACAAGGCAGATGTGCCCTCAGCTACAGTCAGTCACATCAACTGAAAAGACTGACTTGATCTTACGCAGTGGTTCTCACTAAAAAAGAAAAAAGTTTATGGGGGAAGAAAGTAGAGCTCTGTGTGTTGGTAAAGACTTTACACACTCTAAGGTGTGAAGAGGTAAAGGCAGCTTGGCTTTAAGGTAAATAAGAGAGAATTTATCACCTCACCCAACAGAACACACCCTTTGTCCACACTGCATTTCAGGCATGGTTTCCCAAAGATCAAAAGCTCAAAACCACCCTTAAGTTTGCAGCACTGAGGTTCCATTTCCCTGTAATTCTAACAACTGTGTCTGCAGGATGAGATTACCTCACAGCAGCAGACTGTCTGCAGAGGTACAGAAAAGAGCCCAGTGCTTCAGACTGCCACCAAAAATCACTTGTTCTTGACCATGAATCCAGATATTGGTGATAGTATCTGAAAACATCATCAATACTTAGGGTTTATTTTCAGGGGGGACAGGATATGGATCCTAGCTGAGTTTAATTTCTACTGTAGCACACACACAGATGGGGCAGACGCCTCCAGGGACTCTAAGGAAGAGAGTTTGAGAAAACGTCATCCTCTGAAGCAAAATGTGTTCCCCTATAAACATCTTTGTGTGGAATCTCGTGGTAGTGAAAAACTCCTGATTCACACTTCACACTCACGATAAAGTTCAACTACCTCTCACAGGTCACAGACGTGTGAAAGAGGGAAAAGAAGCTGAAGAAATGACAGCGCCACCTAGCTCTGACACACATGAAAGCATT
This sequence comes from Acomys minous, assembly GCF_964271855.1. Lineage (NCBI taxonomy): Eukaryota > Metazoa > Chordata > Mammalia > Rodentia > Muridae > Acomys > Acomys minous. The sequence goes on from NC_140498.1 coordinate 50,597,075, forward strand.
GTTTTCATGGGCTTTCTCTTCTCTCTCTCTCTCTCTCTCTCTCTCTCTCTCTCTCTCTCTCTCTCTCTCTCTCCCCCCTCTCTCTTCCCCCTCCCCCTCCCTCTAACCACCACCCCCAAAACATACGAGAGAATCCCACAGTTTTACAGGAGCTCTTCAACAGACAGCAGTTCCAGTTCCCAGGGAGTGTCTTTGCATGTGTGTGTGGCGTTGTTATGTCTGCACATGTGTCTGCTTGTAAAGTCCAGAAGACACCCTTGGGTATCATTGTTATTCAATGTTGTTTGCTTTGTTTTTTGAGGCAGGGTCTCTCATTCACCTAGAACTTTCTAGGTAGGATAAGCTGGCTGGTCTGAGAGTGCCAGGAATCCACACCTCTCTATGCACTCCCCAACACTGAAATTACAAGTGCTCATAATCGTCACCAAGCCCTGCTTTTTCTTACTCAGGTTCTGTGGAATTAAACCCCTGTCCTCGTGCTTGCGCTGCAGAGCAAGCACTGTAGTCACTGAGCTCAAAGGGAGTGTCTTCATGTCAGTGGCCTTGCCTATCAGCCACCATACACTCCTTATAAAATGTGTAGGGTCTTAAACTGGGAATGCTGAGTCTCACATGCATGATACAGGAGAGAGAATCCCCATGACTCTCTTCTTATGCTGTGGTCATGTTCCACAAACCACCCCAACCCCCCTCAACCCGGTCCCCCTCACCCCCCACAGCCCCCACCTCCGTGCTAAGCCTTCCAGGAAAGAAACCCCTCTGAGCAAGCTGCAAGCCCCTCCCCTTCTTACACTGACAGGATCCTGGGAAGGGAGGGCTCACCTGCTGGGGAAGAGGATGGCTAAATGGATGGAAGAAATTTCCCTTTGGCTCAGTTTCTCGGTAACATGCTCCCCAGTTCTGGAAGAACTCAAAACTTGTTGGAGAAACTGAAGAGAAACAGAACTGTAAGCCAATATAAACTTTCCCTAAGGTACTGGGAAGATAGCTCAGTGGGCAAGCTGTCGTACAAGCAAGAGGGCCTGGGTTCAAATCCCCAGCACCCTCTTAAAAAATGAGGCATAGTACTGTAGGTCTATTGCTCCGGCATCTGGAGCAGAGACAGGCAGATCCCTAAAGCCCACTGGGCCAACCAGTCTAGCCAATCAGTGAGCTCCAGGTTCAGTGAGAGGCTCTGACTCAAAAACTAAAGTGAAAAGTAACTGAGTAAGACACTTGATATTGACCTCTGTCCTCCATACAGAGGTAACACAACCTTGCACACACATACACACAGCCACATACATATACATACTGCATGCAAAACTACACACATATACCATAATACAACTAATGAACAAATGCATAGATAGATAGATAGATAGATAGATAGATAGATAGATAGATAGATAGATGAAGCATCCCCACTGGTTTCATGGGATGTTAATAGTTCTTAGATCTGGAAGAAGAGAAGTTGAGTGGCCAAATGGGTTTAGGAAGGCCTGGGTCTCTGCTACAGAGCTCTACCTACTTCAGTTGTCCAGGAAAGAGAGGGGGGGTGGTGGATCAATTTCTTCAAATGCTTCTTATCATAAGAAGCTTCTAACTAGAACAGATTCAGGACCTTGCATTCTGTGGGAACCACAGTGCAGTGGTAAGCTGCAGCTGTATTAGTGAATAGAGGCCCACACTTGTTCCTCCAGAGTGTACCGTGGTACCACTGAAGAATGAAACTCCAGAAAACCCTGATTATGTCTCACTGTATCTAAAGCAAAGAGGCAGGGGATGTGGCTCTGTCCAAACATGCCCAGCCCCCAGAACTGGGGTACTGAATTCTGACCCAAGCGAGCTGCCGTGCCTCAGCAAGTCTTTCCTGCCACCTTCCAGGCTTTTAGGTTATATCTCCCAGCATGCACTAGGACATGAAATACAGGGAGAGATGAGCAGAGCTTGAATTTCTGTGGTGCCTGGATATCCTGTTCTATTACTGCCAGTTCATGAAAATTAAGAACAGAAGAAAACTGAAGTCAAAAAGAGAGCTCTTTTATCAATGAAGATACAGTGTGGGAAAATGATTTGACTGGCTGGGAAAAGGCCTCATTAATCTTGACCTCTAGGCACAAACTGGGCGCTGCTAATCCCTTTCCATCCACTTCTTCAGCGGCTCTCAGTCATTCAACAGAGAGATGGAGACAACAGCATAATCACCTTAATCGTACTCCGGGAAAGAAGTGTGCAGTGAGTGCTTTCTGCCCTCCACAGTGGTCTGCCTCATCGTTTTCTCAGCCACGCCATATGCTGCCTTCCCATGCTGCTCCTCGCTTGGTATATGAGTGCTTGTCCAAGTCTGCCCTCTGCCAAGCTTCCTCTAATGAGCAGCGCCAGGAAAGCTCCTGTTCCCTTTGTGTTCCCGACCATCCTCCACCTTATGTTTGATCTCAACATCTCATTGAAAATTGGATATTGGTAGTTGCCTGTGACGATAATGAACCATTCATGTCTCAATTTGAAAAGGCATTTGAGACACCTGTTTTCATTAGTAATTATAGATAATTGCTATGGTGGAGAGTTTTTTCTTTAATTATTGCACAGAAAAAGGTCTTTAAGAAATGGAACAATTAATTTCCTGAAACCTTACTGAGAGCAAATTACGCCGTTAGCCCTCACTTTGTGAAGTATTTGTACGCAATAGAGCTTGGCTTCTTGCACCAGGAAGAAGTAAATCATGTTTTAGAACTAGGCTCCTGGCGTATCCCAGCCATAGCTAAGTATTTTTTCATGTCTTCTTCAGCGTTCAGTCATTCATTCTGTTATTGGATGACTGCATCAGCTGCCCTGTTAAATGCCAGGATTGCATTGTATTCATTTTATTTTATTGTTCATCACTTTATTCATTCACTTGTTCATTCGATGATTACATAATCACGGTGTACATGGCACTGGGTATTTGAAACACGCGGTAGTTATGCAGCCACAGTAGACAACGCAGGTCTGCTCTACTAAAGAAGCATTCCTATTCTCTAGCCTGCTTCCCACATCTGAGTTTGCCTAAACTGTATGAGTAAGAAGCAATCCAAATATTTATCCGAAGTAAGAAACTGTTAAATGAATCGTAATAATCTGTAATCATTAATAAATGTATTTCTCAAAAAAGGATTCAAGGAAATGATTTTTGATACATCGAAAGGCGTTAAAAAAAAACCTATTGAACAATTTCAATTCTGCAAAATAAAAGAAACTGGAAGAAAGACCAGGGAGATGGCTCAGTGAGTAAGTGCATATGCTGTGCAAGTGTGAGGACCTGAGTTCAAATCCCCAGCACGCTCATAGGAAGGTGGCATGGCTATGTAACCCAGCCTCAGGGGTCAGAGATAGGATCCCGAGAACTCACTGTCCAGCTAGCCTACTTGAGAAGGAGAACGGCCAGTTCAGTGAGAGACCTTGTCTCAAGGAGATAAGGTAGACACACACAGGAAGGTAAGAGACCATAAGCAGAGGAGGGGACGGCAGCAACCACCTTCCCATTAGCAAGCCCATATCTAGATAACTTGAAATCAAGATCTTGATGAGTGCCTGTGATTCAGAGCTTTGGAGGCTGAGGCAAAAGGTTCTCAAGGCTGCCTGGGAAACACAGCAAAACTGCCTCAAATAAAGAAAAGTAGCATAAAAGATTTACAAGAGATATCAACATTTGGTGTTAATTTCATCAAAATGTGGGAAGTGAGAAGAATGGAGTAATCTGAGTATCCTTCATCCTGGAAAGTGACCACAGCCTCCAGGCGGAGGGGCACACAGCGTGGATTAGTGCTGCGGAGGCGACACAGGTGGAATAGGCCCATCGCAGGGTGACAGCTACCTCACAGTCTCAGTTATTCCCAGTGTGTAAACTAGTCAGGTTCTCAGAACCAAAGAGGAGAAAGATGGTTACCAAGGGTCTTGGGGGAGGAGAAATAGTAATTAAGAAATTAAGAAATAGTAATTAAGTAATTAATAGGCATTTTTAATAAAGATGACAACACTCCAGAGTTCTGCTGTATGAAACTGTACCATGGTCAAAAATAATAATGAACACCTTTTGTTAAGAAAGGAGTATTTTACTAAGTATTATTACTACAATAAAAGAAGATATAAGCCAAAATTAAAGCTGTGAGTATATCCAGCAACTACTGCTAAGGCAGTCGTTGCATTTGGGGTGCTCTGGGGGTACACTTCCCTGTACTTCTTAATTCCATAGAATATACAGGTGTTGCTTGTACAACTGGGGAGAGGGGTTGAGGGGTACGGAGTGAGGGGGAGTGTAGAAGTTAGGGCTGCAGGCGTTGGGCGACAATGCCATGGTAAGAGCATCTGGTATGCAAAACCAGGCATGGCCACACAAGCCTGTATCCCTCAGCACTGGAGAAGGGAGACGGTGGGTGAAGCAAGCTCACTGGCCAGCCAGCCTAGCCCACCCATGAGCTTCTGGTTCAGAGAGAGACCTTGCTTCAAGGGGATAAGCAGAGACTCGACTAAGCTCCTAGATTATAATAAAATCCCGAAAGATAACAGTACAAATCCCCAGGACCCAGGGCTGGAGACAACAGGAAGTCAGGCCCTTCTACATCTTTGAGTGGAACCTCATTACAGAGCCTCAGCCTGGAATTCTTTTGTGCCATGCTCCAAGCACACACTTCTCAAGAGATTCATCCTCGGATGGGTCCAGGCATTGGACTGATCAGATTACCTGCATGATTGTAATGCGTAGTCACCAGGACTGATTCTCAACCTGGCTGTGCATCCAAATTACCTGGGAGATCTTTCTGGTGCCACCCGAACAGTCTGTTTTTATTTATCTAAATGCAGTTTGGTTTCCTGAGTTTTTAAAAGAGCTCCCCAGATTATTCTAGAAAGCAAACGATTAGGGGGATTGTCTCTCTTTATCCTTTTGCAGAAGTGGCTCAGGGACCAGCAGCATTGGTACCACCTGGAGCTTGCAGGCCATGCAGACTCAGCCCCCTCCTCCGATGCTCTATCCTGAGATCTCTGTATTAGCACACTTGGGTAGCGTATGTGTGAAGTAAACAACTTACATCATCCAGGACAATAAACTTGGGATCTCCAGCACTCTTTTAAGTCAGATTGCACACCCTTTCATCTCTAGGGCACCTCCACCTTCTTGAGGAGGAGGAAACCTAACTTGAGTTTCACAGATGACAAAATAGGACTCTGTTCTCACCAGTGAAAATCCAGACTGTTAGCCACCTCCCCCAAGCCCACCCAGCAGGCAGGCGTCTGCTCCGAGAAGCTGCAGGGGTCTATTGGGATGGGCAGAACAGGCCCAGGAGAGGACATTTCACCACAGATCAACTGCAAAAGCTCCCTCCTGCTCCAGCTCAGACTTCCTCCCAACAACCAGCAGCTGCCAGCCTATCTGCACTTGAGGGTCATGGAAGACAGCCAGCGTGCATGCGGTCTCAAGGAACCAGACTAATCAGCCCCTTTGCTCTTGACATTCAGGGCTGCCACACTCTGAAGGTGCAGTTCTTATCTCCAGCATCCTCATGAGGGATTCAGGTCACACCAAACACCCTGGGCCTCCTGCGTTAGAACAGGATCAAAGGGAAGAAATGGCACGTCTTCAAGAGCCCCATGTGCACCGTGATTACTTGCTAAGATTAAATTTTCTTCTGTGTTTGCAGCATCTCTGGAGAGGAATTCCTAAATACCATTTGTGTCATTAGCCTTGGGCCAAAGCAGTTCTGAGCCTGCCCTGAGGTGGGAGATAGGCACGTGGTACTCCTGTTGCGTAGCCATCTCCATCTTCAGCATCTTCAGAGGCCACATGGTGCAAGCAGAGGTACAGGTGAGGTCTCCTGCATCCTGACATGTTCTCCAGAGCAGACACACATGTCACCAGTATTGCCTGTCACCAGTACTCTTGCCTTCCTCCCTCTGGAAGGAACCCCACCCCCACCCCTACTCTGGCCAGATACAAATCTGTATGGTTTCAGACGAAGTGACTGGACTAAAGAATGAAAGCAGGAAGTTAACTCCTGAGAACATTTATAACAATCCGGCAGCATATTCCTCCTCACAGGGAGATCCTGTCTGACTTAAACCATAGAAAGAACAGTGGCGCCCTGGGGCAATCCACACCTGAAGCCCCAAGTAACATATGACTCCCTCGAGTCCTCTAAGCCATGTGAGTTTGGCTTGTTAGTTGCAAACAAATGAGTCCTAGTTGGGTAATGGGTATTTCTGTTCAATTCTTGTCCATGGCACCACCTGGGCTCTGTTTGTCACATCCTCTGCACTGGAGACAGCATATCATAGCAATGCGCCCTTGCCAGCACCACCAGGGAGGACTTCTTCTTTATGGGCTTAGGTTACAAAGGCTTAGGGTGAGCTTCGACTCTACAGATGAAGGAACCAGTGCTCAGAGATGTTTACCAAGCTCCCGTCCAAGGCCACCCAAGAAGCAAACTAAGACCAGAAATCCAGTCTAGATCAATGTACTTTATCACCATGAACCTAATACCCACGTCTCAAAAAAGAAAAACCTTGGCCAGACTACACTGGTTGGGAAAAAAAAACATTAAAACTTTAACCATCATTAAATTCCATTTTACACAGATCCAAATTTCGTGTATGTGTGTGTGTGTAAGTGTAGGTGCTCATGGAGTCCAGTAGAGGGCATCAGGTCCCCTAGGGTCCAGGCAGTTGTGAGCTACTCAACATGGGTGTTGGGACTGGGTGCTTGTGTCCTCTGCAAAAGCAATAAGCATACTGTACCACTGAGTCAGCTCTCCAGCCCAAAGCTTGAAATGCTGAGAGTTCTGAAAGCATCAGACTAGGATCCTCATATGGCAAGGCCTTGCTGCCATGAGGAGAAGCTGTGCCCCTGAACCACAGCACCGTTGCCCACCTCCCCAGTCCCTTCCTGGCTCCTCTTTCCCACTTTAAGTTTGCTTCTTGGCCCTTTTAGATACTTGTGCTTGCAGACTCTGTTGTGAGTGCTGGGGTGGGCATGGGAGGCTATGGTGTTCCTCCTTGTCATTGACTGTGCTGCTAATTTTGTCAACTTGACACAAGCTAGAGTCATCTGAAAGGAAGGGACCCCAGCTGAGAAAGCGCCTCCATAAGACCGGATATAGGCAGGCCTGTAGAGTATTATTTTTTAATTAGAGATTGATGGGAAGAGCCCAGCCCATTGTGGGTGGGACCATCTCTGGGCTGGTGGTCCTGGGTTCTATAAGGAAGCAGGCTGAGCAAGCCATGAGGAGCAATCCAGTAAGCAGCAGCCTTCCATGGCCTCAGCATCAGCTCCTGCTTCCAGGGCCCTGTCCTGATTTCCTTTGATGTTGAACAGTGGAATAGAAAGTGTAATCCAAACACACCCTTTCTCCCCGTCACCCAAGTGGCTTTGGTCTTGAGGCTTTACCACAACAACAGCAACCCTAAGACAGTGACATATCCCCCAGTTTCCAGCACAGAATCAATGGGGAACCACTCCTTTTTTCTACCACGTGAGAAGGAAGATGAGGAGATGAAACCAACCTATCTTCTTGACATTGCATATGATTGAGTCTTCAGGAAGGCTCAGATAGGGACAGAGGAACAGATGGAACCAGCTCTGGGACACACAAGCCATGTTGGTCTCCTTAATCTCTGCAGAGGAAATGCAGAGCCTACGGCCACAGCTTGGTGGTAGAGAGATTGCTGTGATGCACAGAGCAGGGTTTGTTTGATTGATAGTACTTCAAAAGAAAAAAAAGACAAAAAAAAAAAAAAAAAAAAAGAAACAAAGAAACAAAGAAACAAAAGAAAAGAAAAGAAAGAAAGAGAAAGTAAGTAAGAAAATGCAACCCCGGAGCAAGAAGGGAGAGCGAAGTCAGAGATAGAAACAAGTCAAACATCCCTGAGACGGATGAGATGATGCAGCAGGACTTATTTTCACAGAGGTGGTGAGGAGTTGAGGGGAGCGCACAGTCTGTCACTGAATGTTCACTGTGTGCCAGGCTCTGTGTGCTCAGGACACAAACATGAAATGCTGTCCTTGCCCTCCGAGAGCTCACACTCTACAGGGCTCCAGATGAGATGTGCTCACTCCGGATGCTGTGAATAGAAAAGTATATCAGAGAGCGAGCACTGAAGTACCTATGGCTGGAGCACGGAGAGCAACGGCGTCTGAAGGTCTAGATGATGAAGGTGGCAGAGGCCTCATAGTGAGCTCTGGCACTATGAGGGTGTGAACTCCGTTCCTTAGATCTTATACGACTTTCTGGTTGACCATAGGCAAATGACATGATTTTTTTTTGCCTCAGTTCTTCCATCTGTAGAATGAGAAGGTAGCAGGAATTATCACACAGGCCTGTGCTCAGATGCTATCTTGGTTCATATATGATCTGTCTTACCCAAAACAGGAGTACTGAAATTGTGATCCCCAGTACAGTGCTCAGACGCAGGTCTCTGAAGAAATGATTGATTATAACAGTTCTGGCTTAATCAGTAGATTCATTCATCCATGGATTCATAATTTGGTGGCCTTCTTGAGAGAAAGTGGAAACCAAGAGATGAGGGCCTACTTGGAAGAGTAGGTCCCTGAGAGTGAGCCCTTGAGGCATAGACTTGCCCCAGGCCCCTCCCTTCCTCTTTGCTTCCGGGCTACCATGAGGTAAGTACCGTTGTTCTACCATGCACCTTCAGCCAAGATGCTGAGATCCAAGGTAACGGGACTAAGCAACCACAGACTGCAGCCTCCAAAACTGTGAGCCCAACAGACGGCCCCTAGTTTAACTTGTTTTTCTCAGTTATTTTGTCATAGAATGGACAAACACAGATGCTGTTTGTGTCTTGCACTGAACAATTTTTAAAGACAAGTCCTGCAGAAATGTGGTCCTTCGGCTCCCATTGAAGATCTCTTCTGCCTGCCTATCCCCATCCCATTCAAGAGACACATCAAATGCCTAAGGAAGACAGTTTCAAGAGTTCTCGGCTTAGAAATGAAATGTGAGGCTTATTTCTCAATTTTCACTTCTGTGAATGTGTTGATGCTGTAGGTCACTCTGAATCACTTGGGCTCTCTATGAACAATGTCTGTGACAGAGAGGGTGCTTTGGAGCGGTATTTTCAGGACAATAGCATTTGGAAGCTATCAGAAACACTTCCTCAGACATACCAGAAGTTGCATGGTTAAGACCAGTGCTAATCATTTAAGCCTCCTGCAAACAAGGAAGGTAGAAGTAATGGAGGTAGGAAGGCACTGGTGTGCACTCGTGGCTCACACTGCAGCAAGAGATGGGTTGTGTGACAGCTACATAGGCAGGATTTGAAAGAGCGGAGACCATGGAGAGAGGTTGGTCAGTCATCCCACCTGTCCTGTCAGACTGGCACTGTGCCTTGTCACTCTACTATGCCTGTCACTCCACTGAGTCTGTCACTCCACTGAGCCTGTCACTCCACAAGCACTTGAAACCTGACAGCTCTGTGATCTTTTTTGAATTTTCAAATTGTAGCTTAGCATTCAGTAGTGTATGTGTGTGTGTGTGTGTGTTCACGTGTGTGTGCATGTACATGTTGAGGCTAGAAGTTGATGGCAGATGTCTTGCTCAATCATTTCCCATGTTATTTACCAAGGCAGGGTGTGGTGTCTCTGAAAATGCTGTGGCTGACAGGGAACCGAACTGTGAGATCTGGCTCAGCATGACTTAGCTAACCTGGCTGCTTCGAAGTTCCGGAGCAGCAGCCCTCTGCCTGTGGGTCGTGACCCCTTTGGGGGTCAAACAACGTTTCACAAGGGTCACATATCAGATAGCACGCATATCAGATACTTACATTATGAGTCATAACAGTAGCAAAATTAGAGTTAAGAAGTAGAAATAAGATAACTTTCTAGTTGGGGGTCACCACAACATGAGGAACTACATTAAAGGGCAGTGGCATTAGGAATGTTGAAAACCTCTGGTCTAGAGTCTGACATCAGGCGGTTTATTTTGCATACAGTATGGGTTTGGACAAAAGCTTCCTGGTGACAGTTATCTCAACCCCGTGTGCACAATAAAGCCTATAGTCTGACGTCATCAAACTCTGCAAAGTGTGTGGCTCTGCTGTGAAAATGAGTTCCGTAACTCAAGAGCCGAGGATCTGGCGTGGTCTCTGATTGAGATAGCGTAGAGGTCACTAGGGTAGAAAATACACGTGAGAGTGCAGAATCCTGACTACTGGACCGGGATGCTGCAAAGGGGGCACTTCAGGACTCTAGGAGGGCAATCCTAGCAAAGACCCCTAATAATGGGGGATGCAGATCTGAACCAGCCATCTTTTGTAACCAGGAATCTTAGTTGGAGTTTCTATTGCTGTGAAGATACAGCAGGCCCACGGCAACTTTTTCTTTTTTAAGTTTTTATTGATCCTTTATGAGTTTCACACCGTGCACCCCAATCCCTCTCATCTCCCTGTCCATCCTTCCATGTTCACCTAACACCCCTGCAACCTCCACCCAAAAGGAAAGCCAAAAGATTAAACACACATGCATACACACACACACACACACACACACACACACACACACACACACGCATACATGCACACACACACACACACACACACACACACACACACACACACACCTCCTAGGTTGTCATATGCAGCCTCAATATGAGGGGAGGTACCTAGCCTTATTGGGCTTAATAGGCCATATTTGGTTGATATCCCAGGGAGGCCTGTCCTTTTCTGAAGGAAAATTGAGAAGTGGTGGATCTGGGGTAGGGGAGTAGGGGGAGGAACTGGAAAGGGAAGAGGGGAAAATGTAATCAGGGTGTGATATATGAGAGAAGAACACATGTTTAAAATATGTACACGTGACATCCCCCCTAAGGATGGGCTCTATCGACTGAAGAGCAATGCTCAAGATACAAGTCTAAGGAGGGAGAATTCAGGATAAACATAATTGCCTGGGGGATTCAGGGATGACCCGGTCCTGTAGGTAGCACAGTCTAACAGGCTATTAACTGCACACACACCCAGGCTTCTGGGTGGGAAACAAGACTCCACACCCCTTCTGCTGGGGAGGCGAGCTGCGCACCTACCACTCCTGCTCTCCCTGTGCTGCTGGCAAGCTTGCTCTCTCTACAGCAGGCTCTCTCACTGAGCCTAGAGTCTAGTGCAGCCAGGCCAGCTTGCTTCAGGGGTCGCTTGACTCTATTTTCTGAGCACTACGATATCAGGGGGTCAGCACCCTCTCCTGCCTTTTATGTGAGTGCCAGGAAGCTGATCCTCATGCAAACATTTTAGCCACCAAGCCACCTCCTTGGCCCCTCCTTTTAGATTTCTTCTGGAAAATGCTAATACTTCTGGCAAAAGATGAAGACTTTCCAAAAATCCCAGATATGTGCTCTTGTACTTAAAAGAGGTGACCAAACAAACTGTGCGTAAGGGAACAGGAAACAGGTAAAGGCACGTTCAGCAAATGCACAAGTGACCATGGGTAGTGACGGGACCATCACAGAAATAATTCAAGGCCAAAAAACCACAAACTCTTCAAAGTGAGGGATCATAATCCTTGACCAAATGCTATAGTGATGAAACTCTGTTCGTTGAAATGGGCGCAAAAGAAAGAAATATGGTACAATTCAAATATATACAAATTCAGAAGCAGGCAGATAAATGTTTGAGGATCCTTGCTATGAAATGTTATGAAGACTTTCAATGTTTTACACCTGATGATACTGGCCTCAAGTACAGACCCTCAGCCATGACTATACAGGAGCCTTTGAAAGGCCTGGCACTCATTGTGACTAAGCTGGCCCTCATGGAAGACTCCCCAGGCTCTGGTGTATGACCAGGGAGGAAATACGGGCTTCTCAGGAGGCCTCCGTAGCTTCACTAACGAATAAGAGAGAAAGTGAGGCAAAAAAGGAAAAGTCAGACGTGAACAAATAAGAGCAAAGGCAATGTAATGTGTGCTTCATATGTCTTCACATGAGCAGTGTATAAGGTGGAAAACAATGTGAAAAATGGACTTTGACTGTCCAGTTCAGGAGCTGTGGAGGATGGTATTTGAATTTGTATGCATATTTTTCTCTGTGTATCCTATGTCAAGTCTCTCAACAAAATCATCACTAAAAATACACAGGATGAAAAAGTCCACATCTATTTGGTCTATGCTTATCACTGTTAAACAGAACTGACAGAAGCAGCTTACGAGAGGACAGGTTTATTCCACCTCCCCTCAGTTCACTGTGAAGAGATACAGATGCTTTGTTTAGGACTGTGCTGTGTGAGGATGTAAAGAAACTAGAATTTTCGGGCTGGAGAGATGGCTCAGAGGGAGGTCCTGAGTTCAATTCCCAGCAACCACACAGTGGCTCATAACCATCTAGAATGAGATCTGGTGCCCTCTTCTGGTGGACAGGCACACATGCAGGCAGAGCACTGTATACATAATAAACAATCTTTAAAAAAAAAAAGACAACAAACAAAAAACGAAACTGGAATTTTCCTACACAACTGGTGAGAACTTATCAAGGTACAGCTATACTGAAATGTAGCCCGGCTGGTTGGTTAAAGATTTAGGCATTCAACATATTTACCAAGAGAAGGAGAGATACACACCCTTATCGGGAGTGGTACACATGCAGGCTTAATCTGCTTCCATTTCAAAATTATTTATTTCTGTGTGTGTGTATGTATGTATGTGTGCATGTGTGTGTGTGTGTGTGTGTGTGTGTGTGTGTGTGTGTGTGTGTGTGTGCGCGCACCGCAAGAGTGTGGGTGCCCATGGAAGGCAAACACATGGCTTCAGATCCGAGGAGTTAGAGTTATAAGAAGTTGTGAGCTGCCTGATGTGAGTGTTGGGAACTAGAATCAGGTCCTTTCAAAAGCAACAAGTATCCACTGAGCCTTCTCTCTAAATTCAACTTTTTGTTAAAAAAAAAACAACAACAGAAAATATAAGCACCCAGGCTCGAGCTTGGGTCCTCAGGCCGCCCCTGCAGCACTTTACTGGCAGCCTTTCTCCCTGTCCCACGGCACCAGGGGTTTGTTTTGCTTTGCTTGTGTTTGATTTTGTTTTTTGAAAAGGTTTCCAAAGATGTCTACTTTTAAATGCACAGGTATGGTTTTGAAACCTTGGCATTTGAGGCCAGGAGGCAAAGCAGCACATGCTGTGCGAGAAAACAGTAATGGTTGAAGAGGAAGAAGAGGCTAATCACACACACCTTTAATCCCAGCACTCGGGAGACAGAGGCAGGCAGATCGATGTGAGTTCGAGGACAGCCTGGTCTACAAAGGGAGTCTAGGACAGCCAAGGCTGTTACATAGAGAAACCCTGTCACGAAAAAGTTAAAATAAAACAAAAACATAGCTTTTTAAATGCCCTCAAACTCACAACCACAGTCAACAAAATTCACTGTGTCAGTAGAAAAGTTTGTGTGACTCAAAATGTCTTTTGTTTGGGTACCTTTTGTTTTCCGTGTGTGCGTGCATGTGTGTGTGAAGCGTGTAGTGTGTGTGTGTGTGTGTGTGTGTGTGGCGACCAGGATGTGTGTGCCACAGTAGGCATGTAGTGTAGAAGTCAGGGAAAATGTTTGGAAGTTGTATCTTGCCATCTACCATGTTGAGACTAGGTCTCCTGCCCTGCTGTTCCACTGTGGATTCCAGGTCAGCACACCCTGGAGCTCCCAGGAATTCCTCATCTCTGCCTCGCACACTGCCACAGGGGTGCAAGGATTACAGATGCTCATGGCTCCCACATCTGGCTGCTACTTCTTTGGTTTAATGTGAGGTGCAGGAATCAAAGTCGTCAGGTTGTCAGGCAAGTGCTCTTCCCCATGGAGCCATTACCCCGGCCTTGAAAGAGTGTACTGCTTGATTAGCTGGTTGGTTTTATTCTAAAATCATTTCTGTCCATCCTGAGACATTGCCTACTTGCAGGTATGTTTTACCCTTGCCTGCCTTTCCTACTCACTTGACTTCCTCTCTTGCTGTGGCCCACCTTAGCCTCTGCTGACCGGGAAAGCTGGCTGGAAGGTCTCCAGGCCAGAGGTGGGGGAAGTGTTGGTGCGCTCAGAGCATTGTATTCCTTGTCTTTGTTTCAGAGAATGAAAACTCAGTTTGGTAATCTTCCCCAGCCTGAACGTTTCTTTTTACTCAACCAAAATTCTGTTTATATAAGTAACAACCATACCCCTATAAACAGGACTGGACTAATTTTCGTATTGCTTCTAGGTCCATTACGGTATTGATAGCAGTTGGACTCTGTGCTGAAAATACCCAGAATTGTCAGCTCAAAGAACCAAGCAAGCAACATAAATAAATAACAAGGGGCCTGGAGAAGCATCTCAGCACACTTGCATTACAAACATAAAGCCCTGGGTTTGAATTCTAACACTGAATAAAACTGGATGTGTTGGTGCACACCTGCAATTCCAGGATTCCAGGGGTGGAGACAAGAAAATTAGGGTCATCTTTGGCCAGACCTGACTACATGAGACCTTCTTGTCACACAAATTGAAAATGTAAGAACAGCACTATCTTCAGGCATTCCTTGATTTGAGGATGGAGTTGGGGGCTTCTTTGTTTCACTTCTTGGCTCTGCCAGCCTTTGGGGGCTTTCATTTTTCCACACCCTTGTTTAGCCCTGACTGCTCCAGCCCATAATCTCATAAAGTATAGAAAAGGCCATGCAGCTGACTTCAACCCCTCCCCCAGCAAAGGCTTCTTGTGCCTCACTTTCTCTCATGATGTCACATGATCATCCTTGACTCTGTTCCAGATCTGGTACTTATGGCCCAGGACCAACATTTACCCTGTTATTTGGGGGTCTGCCAGAGGCAAACCACAGTGCGCTAGAGTAGGTGACACTGGTGCTCTGCTGCTGGGTCCATCTCAAGTTTCTGGGGCTTGGTTCACGTGACGTCCTTTGCTGAAAGATTAGCTACTTCCCCAGACATGCTTGGGGAGGGAAGGCTTCCCATGGGGATGGACTAGCTCACATGGGGATGCGCAGCCCAGCTCTCTGCCCTCTAAGGAGGACACTCTATACTAGATCCATGCTCAAAAGCATCCCGTGGGATCAGGCTTAGTGGGACTTTCCTCTGGAACCATTACCTTCTATTTTCCCTGTTCTATCTCTCCTACGGCTCCTTTATCCATGGCAGGGGTGTCTGGATAGCAACTCTTTCGAGAAGCCATTACTCACGCAGCTCTACTGTAAGTGCTGCTTCTAGCCAACCCAACTAAAGGCAGATAAGCATAGTACAAGCATGCCAGGAACAATTTAATTGACCCAGATTATGATGATGCCATCATACATCAAGGACTATGTTATGTACTAACCGAGCTGATGAAACACACACACACACACACACACACACACACACACACACACACACACACACATACATACACACACACACACACACACACACACACACACACACACACACACTACTCCTCCTCTACAGTCTCAGAAGATGGCCATCTTTAATCCCTATTTTGAGAAGAGGAAGCTGAATCTTGGGGAAGGAATCAGAACTGACCCACCTCTCATTGTTAAAAGTAGGCAAAGCTGCATAACGAGCATCCCTCCTTCATCCCAGGTATTGCTGACATCAGTCCCATCTGCAGGACTATCCTGTAAATGTATATCGGACACTACCAGCCTTAGACAGGCCACCTCCTTCAGTTCTCACAGCTGCCCCATGTCACAGAGATGAGAAAAGGTTAAATAAAGAGCATTCCAAGGGACGACAATCTGGGCTTGAAACATCTACCTGGAGGTTCGACATTCTGCATGTACTTGGGTCCTGCTAACTGAAGGCCTTCCAAACAGCTGTAAGGAGCCAACTTTTATACAGACACAGGAAAACTGAACAAAGGAGTTTTCAACCCTCTCTGAGCACCGACTTCCTAAATAGGTAAGAAGTGCTGAGAAGCCTGGGTCATTAACCACACCTCAGTCAATTTAAGTCAATTCCAAAAATTGCCAGAGGCAGATATCAACTATCTCTTCTTGCTTTTGAGCTGAGGGAAGATACTGAAAATCACATTTTAAATTGTGAACCATTTTTCTAACTAAGTAAACAGAAGTTAGCTCTTTTTTTTTTAAATGTATTTGTCACAATTTCCCTATAGTTTATTTATGGTCTGGATCTCTATTGTCTTGGCTCCCTGAAAACACGGTTGTCTCTGTCTTGTTTGTCATTGTACTCCCACTGCCTCGCCCCAACATGCCAAGAACGTGTGCTGTAAAGATCTCTTTAAATGAGTACGTCTTCTTCTTCAAGGAAGGGCAGAGCATCCACACCAGGCTAGGTGTCCTTGATGTCCAAGTTCCTTTTAAGGAGAGAATTAAATGATCAGGTTAGAGGTCTGCCAACTCCCCGTGGTTCTACCAGTGATTAAAAGCCAATAGTTCCGTTATTTTGTTCTGTTCTGAGGTTTCTAGAACTTAATTCCGTCTTGTAAATTGAGGTCAGAAAACTGGTAGAGAATCGAAATCCTCTGGGCTGTTTCTTTCTTCCGGAGACCACGGGAGCCATCAGCGCTGTCTTAATGAATCTCCACTCTATTAAACCGCTATTTCCTTCTGCGGCCTCTCTTGCTCAGAACAGAGGCAAGCTGTGGAAAGGAACGGAAAACAGAAGGCAGAATGAAACTGAGACACATCCTCCAAGGGGGTTTCTCATTTAATTGATTTTTTTTTCCTGAACAAAATGCTCTCAGATGGTAGGCTTACATTGTCAAGGGGGTGACAGGTGGGGAAAACATAACATCCGATAGTGGTCCGGTCTAGAGAAACTCAGGTATACACTGTCTGTTTGGAGCACCGAGTCTCTTGCTGCTGCTGGGAGCCTGGAAAAAATTTAAACTTAGAAAATCAACTTAACTCAAATGGGAATTAATTAATCATCTTCTCTCCAGCCTCCGATCACTATGAAGTTCCTCATTCTATTGTTTCATTATCTTCTGCAAACTGAGGTGCCCACCACTGGTCCCCCACCCCTCCACTGCAGTGCTGATGTGATGGGCTTGCTCTGCACCTGGATCATCTAAGCATGCGACAGAGATGAATTCATTTCAGCCACACAAGGACACAGCAGGGCAGGCGGGACCACCACACTGGTTTTGCAGAGGAGGAAAGAGGGGCTTAAACCAGCAAGTGGTGTGCAAAGCCCCACATCCTAGGCAAGGGAGGGGGCGAGACCCCAGCTCTGGCAGCTCCCCTCCATCTGGGATACCAGCCTCTTCTTCTTTTCCTCCTGGAATCCTGAGTGGACATCAGTCCACATCCTCTGCGAGGCCCCAGTTGACTCGCAAAGAAGAGGAGAGTAGCTCCTCTCCTGTGGCTCCCAGAGAGCTCTTCAGACTCTTCCGGTCACAACGCGAGTTCTTCATCATCACTTTTTACGTGTTCCCCATGCAACTTGCTCAAAGATGGAAAGACCTGTTCTCCTTGAAGTATGCAGGATGTTTCTAGTAATTCCTGGCCTACAGCCTTATGGGATTTTATCCTTCTAGGGGATAGTTAACAGTATTGAAAGACTTTTTTCCTGTCACTGTTTCAGGAGAGAGGGAAAGCTATTGGCTTCTACAGAGTAGAGTTCAAAGGGCTAAATACCCAACAAGACAATACATAGGATGAGCCAGACAAGAAAACATTGTCCAGTGCTGGCTCTCAAGAAAGCTTAAGTTCAAGGCCAGCCTGGGCTACATAGAAGAGATCCTGTCTCAAACAACAAAACAAGCCAGATGTCATGCTCAGCCCAATAACTCCATCTATTTGGGAGGTTGAGGCAGGAGCATCACTCTAAGTTCAAGGCCTGTATAGACAACATATGAAGACCTTTGTTTCAAACAACAACAACAACAAAAAGGCAGAAAAAATGCAAAGACTCCAAGTTCAATCTCCAGTTGTGAAAATCAAAGACAAGAATTGTTCATTCTATCAGAGAGACTGGTTCAATTTCACTGTTATTACCACTCCGGGGGTGGGGGGATGCTGCTGAACCCCAAGCTCACCCTAGAGCCTGGTCATGGCACGCACATTCAGTCCTGTGGCTTTCAGGCCTCAGGTTGCCAGGGGGATATTTGAAGGCCCAGGCTCCACCCTTGAGCACCCAGCTGAAAACTCAGACAGTCAAAGATGGTAAAACCATCAGGAACCTGCTGGGGGGAATCTGAGCAGCTGCAACCTTCTGCCTTTTGTGCATATGGCGTGTGAAGAACACAGACAAAGGCAGGAAACCTTGTGTGGCCGAATATCATTCCGAAGAGAAGCTGCACGGATTCTGTTGTACTGCAAATGCTATGTCCACTGTGGAGAGAAAGCATTGTCAGAGATATAGGGCTGCTCGAGTCTGAAGGATAGGAAGTGTGAATCATGCACGGCCCTAAGCAAGCAGAAGATGTGTTGTTAAGTTGTTTAAAGTAGACTATAAAGAAAGCGCAGGCTCAGAGGGAGGAAGATTACAGTAGAGTACTCAACAGTGATTTGGGAAGGTCTAGGAAGAAACAAATGGACTATCGATAGTTATATAACATTTATTACATAATTTGGGAGACTGAAAATAACGAAGGGCATAGTTTGTGACAATTAATAGTTCTGGAAGGGTGTCAGTTTTCTGTCAACTTGACACAAGCCTGGGCATTCTTAGGATTGGCCTGTGGCCATGTTGTCAGTCATTGTCTTGATTGCTGACTGGTGTGGAAAAGTCAGACCCCTTGTGGGTGAAGGCATCCTGGGCAGGTGGGCCTAGGATCTGAGCATGACGTGGAAGACTGAAACTTCGGTTTCTGCTCAGACCCGGCTTCCCAGCTCCCACCGCGACTTCCCTTGATGATGAGCTGAAACCTCTAACCCAAATAAACCCGTTCCTCCCACATTGTGTTTGGGGACAATGATAATCAGAACAGTAGAGAAGCAAACCAGGACAAAAGAGTATCAACTGAGACTATGCCAGGGAAACTGGAAACTTAAAAAATATCCTATGGCAACATTCAGTGTTATCCAAGCCGCACATGCACGGCATACACACAGCCGTTTCTTACTCCTGTGTCTGCAGCAGACATTAGTAATTGAGTACAGATCCCTCCCTAGTTTGAACTAGTGAACTGTTCTCAATGGAACATCCCTACTATTGTCTATAAACTGAACAGCACTACATGAGAGCAGACTGTTCTCCCAGCAAACGTCCCACGTTCCCATTTGTTCAATTCATCTCTGTCTTGTTCTCCCCCCATGCCTCAGCTCTCTCAAAAACTGAGAATCCCCCCATTTTCAGATCCCTGTACAGAGGGAAGATCCTATCCTCAATGGTTGCTAGACAATTTTCTGAGTTTTTAAACATCTGTGCTTTTAAAACGCTTTGTGGTGTTTTATCAATTTAGTGTCTAAGGTCAATTAGGCACAAATATGACACTTGCTTTTCAAGTAATAGTTAATAAGCTAGAACCCTCAAATGAATTTCTGCATGTTGGAAGTTGTAAGGTTTGATTAGCATAGGGATTTTTTTTTCCAGGGAGAGATTCTGGTTTCTTTCTTGGGAAATGCACCGGAGAATCCCAGTGTGCTTGACTAACAACAACTAAACTGAACAGATCTAACTAAGGACAGTGATGGATCAGCTCAAAGTCACAGCAATCATGGGGCCGTATCTCTTTGTGAATGTTAATATTCTTCCTGCAGCAACTTAGGAGGACAAGGTCACAGGGTGGGACAGGAGCTTCTCGAGGACGATACACTAATTTGGCTATTTCAACCATAAAAAGCATCGGTTACCTGGAAGCAAGGTATCTATCTTGTGTGGTAAAATACTGGGCCAATTTGCCAAGGAGTAATCTAATTCCATATTGCTGTCCAGGGAACAGTATGATGTTTCCCACTGAAGTTTTACATCAAGCTCCCAAATTGGACTTTAACAGAATCCCGTCAATGCAGTGCAGTTTGCATGCTCACTAAGAAATGTAGTACTTCATATTAATCAGTCTCATTCAGTGTAAATTAAATGTTTGTTGCAAACAAAATACTATTTCAGCTGTAAAGCATTCTCTCTTTCAGATTGACAACTTATAACTAGCCTAAAAATGTGTTTTATTTGGTTCACACAATATGGTAGAAATTGTGTTTTCTAAAGTATTGAAGTCTAAAAATTATGAATGCTTACACATTAAATCATATTTTAAAAAAATAAATTTTAAGAAGCTGAAAGAGTAAACCTAGCAACACTGAGTATCCTCTCACCGGAAGACACTGGGCATTTTCCAGTTATAACTAACTTCACTTGTTTGTCGTGTTTCCTTCTAAACCCTGAGGTATTGTGGTTTGCAATTTCTGGTTTAGCTTAATAAGTCAATCACAAAGGAATCAAGCATGAAATTGAAGATGCAGTCACCCAGGAGTGTATTTTAATTTAAATTTAACATTAACCAATGTTCCAGGCTAATGATGAACATTATCGAGGTACAGAGAGAGAGAGAGAGAGAGAGAGAGAGAGAGAGAGAGAGAGAGAGAGAAGGAGAAAAGGGGGTGGACAGAAAGAGAGAAAGAGACAGAGGAGGAGAAGAGACTTGGGTGCCTACTATGTGCAAAAGTGATGTCATGTGTTTTCATAACAACAGGCTCTTACTTGGTTTCAGATAGCACAGAGACACACAGAACAAAGCCATAGGAGGGTGCACTGCAGAGAGAGAATCACTGGCTCAAATTATAGGAATACTGATGGGAAATATTTCTTTCAGAGTTTTAAAGGTACCTTTTACAGGCTTAGGCTGGAGAGAATACAGATGAACAATTTTCCTTTTGAGTTTGAAGAACTATTTAGGAATGATCACACACACATTTAGAGAGACAGAGGGAGAGGGGAGAGGGAGAGAGAGAGAGAGAGAGAGAGAGAGAGAGAGAGAGAGAGAGAGAGAGAGAGAGAGAGAGAGAGACCCATATGTATTTTTAGGACAGATACTAATTCTGCACAGTGGCTTGAAAAAGTGGGTCACTCGGAAGACACTAGGGAAGGCCTGGAGGGATGGCACAGTCAGTAATGTGTTGTCTTGTAAGCCTGAGAACTGGGAGCTCACAACTGGGACCCACATTAAACCATAACATCCAAACTCTGGGGAGGTGGAGACAGGTGGTGAGCTTCTTATGACTGCTGGCCAGCCTATCCTGCAAGGCAAGTTCCAAGTCAATTAGAGACCCTGTCTTAAAACAAACAAACTAATTAAATAATTATTGATGCATGGCACCTGAAAATGATAACTAAGGTTGTCCTGAGCCTCCACAGTCATGTGGACACTGGTTCACTTGCACCTGCACACACACACACACACACACACACTTAGGGAATACTTTGCTTTGCTTCCAGCCACTGCTATTTACTAGCCCCTAATTCCAACACCTTCAAAATCATGATGGTAACAAATATGTGCTGAAAGTGATTTCCATCCCATGGACACTCATCTAGAGAATGTCCCTTTGCACAAGAGTATCTGTGCTTCGGGAGAGGGTCAGCCTAGATCATTGCACCACCATTAGGAGCTCAGAAGAGTCTCTCTTAGTTGTGCTGATCCAATTCATGTTTGACAGGATGCTGAAAGAACATCTGTTCCTCAGAGTGAAAGAACCAAATCGAAAAAGAGCTCACTAGATGGGAGCAGGAAGCACAAGGCAAAAGATGAGCACTGGCTTGTCTAAATATTGCTTTGCAAAAAAAGAGAAAGCCATCAGAGGTAGGAAGACAGCTTAGTTTGGTGAAGTGCTTGATGCACAAACAAGAAGACCTAAATTCAGATCCCAAGAACATCAATAAGCAGCCAGCCATGATGGTGCATAACTGTAACCTCAGTCCAGAGGAGGAGGCCCTAGGGGCTTGCTAGCCAGCCAACCGAGCTGAAAGGGAAGCTCCGGGTTTAGAAAGAGACCCTGCAGAGAAAGTGGAAGACACCTATGTTGGCCTCTGGCTTCTACTCATGGGTACATAGATAAATGACCTAGAATATTGGAGAAGTTTGTATGAGCAAAGAAGTGACACATAAAGAGACACTAATAGAGAAAAGCTGCTGGCTTATAATAACAAACATGCACCACACACCAGCTAAAGCCACAGAGGAAATGTGTTAGATCACATGTACCGCAGTCTGGGGAGGAATTATTAATATTACCCAGATTTTTAATAGTTAAAACAAGTGTTGTCCCAATCTTAACGGCTTTCAACAACAAACATTCATTTTATTTTATTTATTTATTTCCTTTAGGTCCATGGGAACCTGGACTTGGCTGAGCCAGATACACTCAAAACTTGTGTTGATCATGAGAGCTCTGACCACATCAAAAGTCTGCAGCGGCTAGAGCAAAGCCACCTCACAGCTGGAAATACAGACACTTTGAGGGCTCTACTTGAACACAGACTGTGAAGGTCATTTCTACCCACTGGATATTGGCCATTACAGCCCTGTGACTAAGGCCACCACAGAGCATTCTATCCTGCTTACTGAAGGGTACAGTGGCTGAATGAAAATGTACATGGATGTGTAATTGTGTGTGTTTCCGTGTATGTTTGGTTGTGTGTGTGTGTTTTGTGCATGTGTGCAGCTGCGTATGCCTGAGTGTGCATATATATGTGGAGGCCATAGGACAATACTTAGTGCTGTTCTTTAGGCACGGTCCACATTATTTTATGACAAGATCTCTTGCTGGCCTAGAACTACCTGACTAAGTAAGAGTGGCTGGCCAGTGAGCTCCTGGGAACCTCCTGTCCTTGAATACTCAGGCTTGGGAATTAAAAGAGTGCACTCCCACATTAGCTTTTAGTATGGGCACAGGGTTGGTTTGTTTTGTCATCCATCCATCCATCATCCATCCATCCATCCATCCATCCATCCATCCATCCGTCCGTCCATCCACTCATTCTTCATTCAGGTCCTATGCTCATGAGCCAAACACTTTACTGGATGAGCCATCTCCCCAGCCCCCAATGGGTATATGACTCTACTGTAAGGAGCTGAACTGCCTTCTGGCTTCAGTGTGTCAGCATTCATTAACTCAAATTACTCTAGGTGAGATCTCTCTTCCCTCTCTTGGTTTTCCACCATGCTATCTTACGTCCCGAAATCATTCACAGCTTCTGTTCATATTATTAGGGATCTCCTATTCCAATGTCTTCATCATTATAATCTTACTCTTCCAGAAAGATAAAAAGTGCATTTGACCTTACAGTTAATTCAAGCACCTTTCATGAAAAGACCCAGGAATTCTTCTACCCAAATCATTAAACAGCTTAAACATTCACCCTCCTTGTCTCAAATCACTGATTTTTCCATATGTGCCCATTCTTTCACTGTAGTTGTGCCAGTTTAGTTTTTAACACAACGTCTTCCCATGTGGCCCATACTAACTTCAAACACGATCCTCATAGCACAGCCTCCTGAGGGCTGAGACTGCAGGTGTCTACCAATTATCACCTGCTATATTGCAATCTTTACCAAACCTATTCAAGTAGAAACTAGCCTTAAATTAGAATTCAAAAATATCAACACCTATATCTTCATTTTGTTATACCATCTCCGGAAGCCAGCGCAGACGCCATCAAAGCAGGGCCTCCTCCCTACAGTAAAAGTCAGCTCAACCTGATGATATCAAAAGGTTGTTTTGATGATATTTTGGGGAGCCGGCACTCAATAACCCCATTCTGAGGTACACGCCATAAAGAGGCCAAAGCGGCCATCACACCTTCCAGGTTGATCTTATTAAAAATCTGAGCATCCCTTAAAAAAAACAAGGAAAATCTGTTTACAAGTTCCTGCCAAAGTCAAGTGGAGTGTCCCACGATAAAGGGGTGAGGCCAGAGAAATCTTGGGCTCTGATGGTTCACACCTGCACCTCTCCATCACTGCTAGTGGTGTGGCCAGACTACATCCCTTCCATGTCACTACACTGAGAACAGGGATATGGAGTTCTCAGGAGGAAAACACGGCATTGCATCCCAGAAAGAGGAGTGGAGGTTGAGTGTGTGAAAATGAATGTTTGCCCATGTTCATTACAGAACTTACTGTGTCCCAGGTAGGAAAAAAGCTTTAGTGCCCTGGTTAATACTGACCTGTGACTGCTGAGGATTGGGTAAGATCAACAGGCACCAAATGAATGGTGATGCTTCCTGTGTTTGCTCCGGACAAAGCTATAGTGTCCTAAAAATACTTTTGGCCTTTGGCCCTTGTCTGGGCTTAACATTCCCTACGCTCTTGGAGAAGTGCCCGAGGTGACAGGTGAATCTTCTTTTATAACGAGATGATAGGTGCTTTAGAAAGCTTCAGGTTGAGGCTGGTCACCAAAAACAACAACAACAACAACAACAAAAACAAAAACAAACAAAAAACAAAACAAAACCTACATTAAAGTAAACAATACTCAGGGTTTTCAACTGTGGTACCTATGTGCAATGGCAATTTCATCAGCCAAGAACAAGAACCAAGTTATGTCATCTGTAGAAAAATGAGTGCAACCAGAGATGATCATACTAAAGGAATCAAGCCAGTCTGAGATAGACAATCACGGTGTGTTTCTCTGCCATATTATTCTTGGGCTTTATGCAGGTACATAGAGTCATAGTGTGTACATGTGGGGAAAACCCTGAAACTTTCTAGAGACAAAGGGGAATAATGGGAAGGGAGAACAGAAAAGGGGAAGACGGGGTGCAGGAGTGACATGGCTAGTGTCATTCCTGCATAAAATGTCCTTGTGTAACTCCATCATGTATAATAAATTGATACAATGGAAAATGCAAGGCACCATTTAGTTCCCCAACCCACCCTCCAGCTAAGGAAGGACTGAAGACCGAATAAGCCACTGATGGCCCACAGTTGAATGGCTCAGCCTCCTCTAAGGATCCTAAACACGCTGACACATGGCTGCAGAATCTGGGATGGGAGCATTCAGGAATGCACTGGAAGTTCTTTGCTCCTCCACCAACATGGCTTTTCTATTTAGCCACTTATGAGTCATGTCCTTCAAGATAGAATTGGTAGGAGTGAGCAACATCTTCCTAAGATACGTGAGCTGTTCTGGAAAATCATCATGCCTGGAGGAAAGGTTGTGGAAACTCAAACGTGCAGCTGAGCAAGTGTGTTTAGCTAGAGGCAGGATCCTCACACCTGGGGTCCCATGTCAGGGCAGTCTTGTAGGACAATCTGTCAGCCTGTAGGATCTGACTGGCTCAGGGTAGTTTTGTCAGACAATTGGAGGTGGGGGCATTGGAAATGACGCCATATGTTAGTGCCAGAGCAGAAAGAAAAGATGTTCCCCTCGGAGAAAACCTTACAGGCCTGCCCATACAAACTTAACTCACTCCTGACTCACCCAATTCAGTGCGACAGAAACTGGATTTCACATGAGTTTTCTGCACAGCACTTAGGACTTCAGCAACATTTGACAAACTTCCTCACTAGATTTTGACTGTAGCAAAAAATCCTATTCAAAGCACTGAGACAAATGCCAAAACTATGTCCCAAAAACGGCCACAAAGTGCATGAGTGTTAAGAAAAATGACTCAAATTTAGAAATAAGGCTGAAAGGAATTAATTTAAAAAAAAAAAGCACAGCACAGCCCTCAATATTATATCAGGGCACTATGTAGCATTTTATATTTATGTATTTGTGTGTGTTATGTATCTTTGTATGAGTGTGTGCCTTTGAGTATTCCCAGAGACCATGAGAGGGTGTCATCCACATGTCCTTCTCACTCACTTTCTCTTTATTTCTTGGTGGCAGGGTCTTTTCTTGAACTTGAGACTTGTATTTTTCTCAGCTAAAAAACAACAGTAACAACAAAAACCCAAAAAACAAAAACAAAACAGAAAGTCCCAGTGATGTCCCTGAACATGGGTTATGTGGGTGCTGTGATCTGAGCTCTATCCTCATGACTATGTGTCAATAACTATTTAAGTCATCTTTCCAGCTCAATTTTCTTAGAAGATATATCTGCTGGGTATAATAATCTAGGTCAGCAATTGTGGTTTTTCAGGACTTGGGATTCATCTTCTTATACCTTTCTGCCTTTAAAACATTATGTTGAATAATTCAGTCTTCTGATAGGCCTGCCCTTGTAATTGTGATATGATCTCCTCTCTCTCTCTCTCTCTCTCTCTCTCTCTCTCTCTCTCTCTCTCTCTCTCTCTCTCTCTCTCTCAGAGTTTAATGTAATTACAATATTTCCCCTTCTTCCTTCCAAATTTTCCCATATACTTTTCTTCATTCTCCTTCAAATTTCTGACCTCTTTTTCATTAATTATTGTTTCATGCATTTATATTTGCACATTCATATATATTCCTAAACAAGCACTAATTGAATTTATATGTTATTAATTGCATGTGTATTTTCAAGGCTAACCATTTGGCAGTGGACAACCAATTGGTGTACACTTCCCTGGGGAAGCCCCGCTCTACTGCTTCCAACTTTCCTCAGTTGCTTGTAGTTCTTTGTGTAGGGCTGATGTTTCATGGACTTTTTCCCATTCAGTTTGCCATGTTAGTGTCATCCTTGTTAAGCTCACATTTGGGTTGTCATGTTGGTAAGACTTTATAGGTATAACATGTGATGTTACTAGAAGACACAATCTCACAGCCAAGTCCCTGCTCTGCTGGCTCTTACAACCTCCCCACGCCCACCTTCAACAATTTTCCCTAAGCCTTGGGCGTAGGAGCATTTTGTAGATGTGTCCACTGGGACTAGACCACAATTCTGTGTTTTGATTAGTTGTATTTCTATTACAGAGAAGTTTCCTTGATGTGAGGCAAAGACTGCACTTATCTGTACATATAAAGACAAATGCTTATTTATTATTATTATTATTATTATTATTATTATTATTATTATTGATTATACTAATTTAATATAATTCTCCTCCAATAACCATATCTTTACTAGCACTGAGAAATAAACTAGGTTTCTAGTACAGGCAGTTTCCCTCTGGGTGAACAGTTCTCAACTCCAATTATAGAATGGTTGATTACTGCCAGGGTATGTGTGCCACTACTGCATCCACAGGGTTATTGTACCATGCTGCCATTGACGTGGTTCATGGGTGTTATGGCTGGGTGTACTGTCCGTTGATTCCCTCTTACAAAAGCTTGAATTGTGTCTGATACCATGAAATCTAGTCCTCAGAGATGGGATTTTCCAGTCAGTTCCAGCTCAAGGGTTGTTGGACCTTGTTGCTGAAGTACATGGTGTCTTCAGCAATAGGTATTTACCTTCTACTTCTCAGGGTAACCAAGAGCAACAGCAATAGGCTATGTGTTTTGGCAGTCTCTTAGACAGCCAACAAGTCAAAAGAAGAGTTTTGTTAAGTTGCCTTTTGTTCTCTGAGGGTACACCACACACTCAGATGAGAAAAGTTCAAAAGTTCACATATACATATACATATACATATACATATACATATACATATACATATACATATACATATATATATATATATATATATATATATATATATCAGTTTTTAAAGGTTTTTGCTAATAACATGCTTCCATGTGGCTTTTTTCAGATATCTATATTGTTATTTTACTACCTGTCTTTCTGTTGTTTTTAGCTCCTTCCACATTTCCTAAGAAGTACCCCCTTTTCCCCATTTCTCCCCTGAGAACACTTTTATTCTACAATTTGCCTTTACCTTATTCCCACTTTCTTCTGTACCTACCTCCCTCTCCATCTCTAAGGAGGCCCCTTTTCTCGTGTCCCTGGTCAGATTCTTGTACCCTGCTATTACCTTCCCCTATTCCTTCACAATCTCCCTATCCTGGCAATGATCCCATTTTACTTTATGTCGGTAGTTACTACAGGCCATGTACCAAATAAGAGACAACATACGACATTTGCCTTTCTCAGTCTGAGTCACCGCACCAAATAAGATCTTTTCTAATGTCACCCATTTATCTGCAAGAGTCATGATTTCCTTTTTCTCTACAGCTGAGTAGCATGCCACAGTGTGTATATTTACCATATTTTCATTATCCATTTGTCAGTTGTAGGACACTTAGATTCTTTCCACTTTCTAGCTATGTGAATAGAGCAGCAATGAACATGGGTGAATGTCTGTATGGTATGATGTCAAGTCCTTTGGGCACGTGCCAAGAAGTGGTATGGCTGGGTAAGAGGCTATATTCGTTTTTGAGAATTCTCCACACTGATTCCCGCAGACAATGCACCAGTTTACAATCCCACGAAGAGTGAATGAGGGCTCTCTTCTTCCATCATTCCCTCCAGCACTAATCTTGCCATTCGGAATTGAGTAAGATAAAATGTTAAAGTTGTTTTGATTTGCATTTCCCTGATTTCTAGGAATGGCAAAGATTTTTTTTTTAATATTAGTAATTTTTTTCTTCTTTTGAGAGCTCTCTATTCAAATCTCAGGTCCACTTTTCAAATAGTTCATTTGTTTTTCATTTTTCTTAATTTTGATTTTAAGTTCTTTTACATTCTAAATACTAAGCCTCTATCAGATTCTCTCTCATTTTGTGGGTTTCCTCTTTACCCAGTTGGTTATTTTTCTTGTTCTTGTTCTTGTTGTTTTGCAGACACTTGTCAATTGTTGGCCTTAACTCTTGAGCAAATGGAAGTTTTTTCATATACCTGTGTCATGTAGGGTCATGCCTATGTTTTCTTCTAGTAGTTTGAGTGTTTCAGGTTTCACATTTAGGTCTTTGATCCATTTGTAGTTGATTTTTGTGCTGGATGATAGATTTGAGTCTAATTTCATTCTTCTGCATGAGGACATGTGGTTTCCCCAGCACCAATTTTTTGAAGATGCTTTCTTTTTTTCCAAGATTTGTTTTTGGCATCTTTCCTAAATATTAAGTGCCTGAAGTTGTACATGCTTGTGTTTGGGTCTTCAGTTTTGTTCCATGGTCTTCATGTCTGTTTTTTATGCCAAAAGTATTTTGTTTTTAATACTATGGCTCTGCAATATATCTTAAGATCAAAAATTGTAATCCTCTCTCATTCATCTTTTTGCTTAAAATTGTTTTGGTTATCTATGGTCTATTGTAGTTCCATATAAATTTTAGGAATTTTTTTCTATGTGTGTGAAAAATTATATAAATTCTTTGTTTGGGATTGCACTGAGTCTTTAAACAGCTTATGGTAGAATGATCATTTTCACAGTGTTAACTCTACCAACCTACGAGCATAGGATGTCTTTACATTCGTTAGTGTCTTTTTCTCTCTCTTTCCTCAGAGGTTTAAAGTTTCAATTGTACAAGGTTTTTCTTAGTCAGGCTTATTCCTGGATATTTTATTTTCTCTGAGGCTACTGTGAATGGAGGTGTGTCAATGATCTCCTTTTTTTTTTTTTCATGTTTGTTGTTGGCATAAAGAAAAGCTATTTATTTGTCTAAAGATCTCTTCAAAAGAGACCTTTCTGTATTCGGCATTTTTAATGTGTTAACTATAATACATTTTGGAGAGCTTTCTTTTTGTTCTTTTTTATTTGGTGTTCTGTGGGCTTCTTGTACCTAGAAGGGTACCTCTTGCTCAAGGTTTCAGAAATTGTCTTCTATATCTTACTGAAGATAGCCTCTGTGCCTTCACTATGGTTTTCTCATCCTTTTCCTAGGCCCATACTTTGTCAGAGTAGTCTATAATCGTCCTGTGTTCATATTTTTTTAAACTTCTCACTGCCCTTTGATTGACTCAGTTCCTCTACTTTGCCTCTTATCCCTGACATTCTGTTTTTGGCACAACCCATTCTTTTGGTATGTAGTTTTTAATTGACTTATTTCATTTTTCATTTTTAGCAGTTTCAATTTGAGTTTTATTTCAAATTCAGACTATGTTCTCATGTCTTGGATTGGCTTCCTTATTTTATTAATCTCTTTTGCTTCTGTCTTCTTTGAGTTGTTTGACCCCTGTCATAATCATTCTTTTGAATTCTTTGTCTGGAAGTTCTTTCATGTCATTTTCATTAGGGACCATTACTACGGTTTATATTATTTGGAGATGATATGTTACTTTGGTTTCTCATGTTGGTTTATTTCTGTGTTCGAATTTGTACATCTGGAGCTATTTTTTTTTTTTTGGTTTGGTTTTTCTTTTATGTTCAAATCATCTTTCTTTTTTCAACAGAGGTATTTATAATGTTTAGAATAGGGCTAATTGTAGAAGGGTAAGGATGTCAATTTTCTCTGTTTGTCTACTATTTAGGATTACAGTCTCTCTTTCATATTGCTTGCTTTTTAGCTATACTCTGATTTGATCAAGTATCTTGTAATAAGTATCCTCCAGCACTGTGGACAGACCCTTAGCTTTAAGGCTAGATAGGACAGCTGGGGGTGGGGCCCTTTCAGACCGCTGCCAGGGCTCTGGTATATCCTTAAGGGAGCTCTACTAGTTATTTGTTCTAGCAAGAGGTCTACAAGCGATTTAGGGCAGGCAGAATGAGAACTGTCCCGAAAGCTGGAAGAGGGGCTGGAAGGAGGTAGCAGTCCTCGTCAGGCAGTGACAGGATGGTATAAATGAAGAAGACTTCTGAAGGGGACAGGTAGCCTAGCCTGTATTTAAGTACCATATGGGCAGGCTGGAAGGTGCCTTTTTGTGTGTGGGGGGGGGGAGGGGTGTCTTGAATCTGGAGAGTCCCAAAGGGAAACAGAGCAATCAGGAGGTAGTTGAGCAATCAGACTAGCTAGAAAAACTAGCTTACTAGGTCTGGATTAAACAGAGAGGTTCTGCCTCAATTTAGAAGGTCATGTATAAGTCATGGAGGAAGACGCCCAACATCAACCTATGATCTCTACACACGTGTGTTCACACATGGTACATGCTCATACACATTTGAGCATACATATATGTGTGTGTGTGCCAATTTTATACACACACACTTGCCACAAAAGAAAAAGGCTCATGGGGAAGAGGATGAAAAGGAAGAGGGAAGTAGGGATGAAGAAAAGAAAGTCTGTAGAGTAAAGAGAGCAGGTTTCTCCATCTAGTGGAAAACTGAAGAAAGTCTTACCTGCTGTAAAGGTTTGGGGATGTCCCTGGAAATAAAACAAATTAGTGGGGATCAGTGAAAGGAAAGAAAGCTTGAAGTGAAGTCGGCTGCTGCAAGGCCCATAGTCCGGGGTTTTAAAAAATGTAGGCAGTCTTTAAGTACCATTAATAACCACTAATATGCAAAAAAACACTCCAGGGACTTCCAGGAAGCCCCACATCCCCTAAAGAGAGACTAGAAGGGATACTTAAAACCCCATCCCCAGGCAGCCTGGCATATGGCTTTGACATCTGCATAAGTTTTCAAGTGGCTCCCACAAAAGAAATAGCTAAAGGGATCATCCCGGAACTAATCTGCGCTACTTTACAGCTCAGCCTCAGAGCACAGGGAACATCTCCAGGATCTCAGGATGTGAGAACAGTTTAAAAGCCTGACAGGAAAAAACCGGCTCTCCAGAGCCAGTGTCACAACAGGGTCTAATTAAATCAGCACCATTAAAGGCATTGGACAACATTTGGGTTCCGCTTTGCAGGGAGGGGTTTTGGGTAATAAGCACAAACTGCTTCTCACTTGGTTTCAAATTTCATAAGGCAAGGGGAAATTAAAGAAAAAGAAAAGGCCTGGGCTGACGTTGCCAGGACATTAAGCCATTCAACAACAGAACTGGAACAAGGAAAAAAGAGGGGGCTTTGTTAGTAAGCTTTGACTTGGAGAGATTCTGACAAAGTGCTTTGCTCATGTTCAGTCAAATTCATGTCAGCTGTGTGAAGAAGTCAGTCTACAGTGTGACACAGATAAAGGAGAGTAGTTGAGAATTACAATCATGATGATGATGATGATGATGATGATGATGATGTGACAATGTTTGTTGTGATGGTAAAAAACCAACTCTAGGAATACTCATAATGATTTTGGTACCTGGTTCTGCCATTTCTTGCTTTGAGACATTTCAAAAGTAAATTCAATTTCATCTGTGTTGGAAAGGGATAATGGTCCCTTACCTACTATGGCTTGAATGCTTGCATGATGCAGACACTAAAAGCCTACTCTTCCATCCTCGAGGAGATCAAGTTAGGAGGTACAGCTTGTGGGAAGTGAATAGGATGAGCCCATGACCCTGAAGATGCAGCTCCATGAAGAGGATCAGAACCTTGTAGGAGAACACTGTTTCAGCACTGTAGAGATGGCTCGGCAGTTAGGGGCTCACACTGCTCCTGCAGAGGACCAGGGGTAAATTCCCACCTGCGTCTGCACCAAACAACAACTTGCAGATCTAGTTCCAGGGTACCTGGTGCTCCTTTCTGGCTTCTGTAGATACCTGCACATACTTGCCATTCACACACACAGACACACACAGACACATACATACATACATACATACATACATACATACATACATACAGTAACAAAAACAAATCTGAGAGGGAGAGAGGGAGAGAGTATATTTCTCTTCTATGCCAGGTCAGCAATACAGAAGAGAGCTTTTGCCAGGACTCAACCACTCTCTTGCCTTGCACCTGAGCTCCCACTCTCCATAGCCTGGAGAAACGAGTTTTCACTGTTTCTCCAGTGATTCACACCAGTATTGATATATATTGCTACAGAAGTCCAAGCTAATACGCTGCCTCATGTGCCACTCAGAACACAAAGTGGGGTGATACATACACAGTGTATATCAAGAGTCCGATTGATAACTGTCACTATTGCAATTATGATGATGATGTGAGGGATCATAAAGCTTGCCTATAATTTTTGCTGTTACCAGGGTCTGACTTAAAATTCTACAGGGTCTGAGAAACTGTAAAATTGTAAAATACAAGATGCTTGTTCGCTTGTCCAGCCTTGCTCGCCTCTCCCAGTTCTCGTTAATGCTAACTTCAAAAGTTCCACCCTAGTTCCCAGAATAGCTACATGTAAGTTTCCATATATCAAATGTGCCCATACAGCTTTCAGTAACCACTCTAGAGACCCACACCCAAGTCCCCACAAAGAGCTTCCCAATGCCAGATGTCCTAATGTCCATATGGTCTAACTTGATAAGCAACCCCACTTGCTTTGTGGTTTTACCCTTTAAAACTAGCCTGTAACAGCTACTCGGGGCCCTTCACCTCCCGAGTGCTGAGGGACCCTGACACATCGACAATTGGGGCTTCTGATGTGTCAGTAATAAATTTTACATATACCTCCAGCCTGTGTGATTTGACTGGTCTCTCGCGGTGACCCCCTTCCGGAATTGGACTCCAGGGTCCAACAGGTCTGTTCTTTTATTTTCCTATTGCAATTTATCTTCAACTGGTTTGGAGGAAGATGGCAGTGCAATAGGAAAGAGCACACATCTTGATCACCCTCACTGAACTTTGAGAATCTAGAAGTGGGTGCGATATATTTCCAGCCAGGAGATGGTAGGGTGATGAGTAGCCTGTTTGCTCACTCCAATTTTTTTTCCAGTTTCAACACCTAAAGTTGGTCAAATGCCTGCCATCCTGGGCCAGCCTGCCACAGTTGCTCTAATTCTTTGCCCAATTATAGACTACTTATGAGTCACAGAGCCAGGCCAGATGCAGGATTAGAAGCCTCCTCACATCCAGCATGGCGTCCATACCTGACTCCACCCTCGGCTGCAGAGCAGGACGCACTCACAGAAGCTCTGGTTTACACATCCCAGGGCATGAGGTGACCCCTCCTCTCTTGCAGTTGGTACAGCGAATGCGTGAGACAGACCAAGGTACTCCTACAGTAGGCTGTGTGTTTCCTGTGTTTCAGCTATGACATAAGGACAGCCCTACTGCTTTCTGGGAAAGTAAGCCTACAACTGGCAGAGATGCCAGATGGAAAATACCTGAATTTTTTTCAATGTAAAAATGTCCCTGTTTACACAGGTGGGAAACTAAACAGAAAGCTCCATTGGCCAGACAGCACCCCTTCAAGGGCTGGATGAAGGCTGTTGGTCAGCAACTTATCGTCCTGACTTTCAGCAAGGCTTTGTACCCCCGGGTCTTCGCAGAGGCAGGCTGTGCTCTTACCTCTCTTCAAATCCAGTTTACTCTTCTTAAGAATCTGGTGCTCCTATCCAATGGTCCTGAGGCTGTGGAGTCCAGCATGGGTGATGGGGAAACATAATAACCATAGTCTTGAGGTTTTTAAATGGTGCTTTGCCTCCTGCAATAGGCAAGAAGTATACATTTTCTTGTGGTTCTGTGTCCTAGTAGGAGTTTTCCATTTCTCCGAAATACAGGCCGTTACCCCATTTCCTGTCACATGTGGTGGGTCTCTATGTGCCAGTTACACCATCGAAGGAAGAGGAGTTTGGGGTGCCCACTCCTATGCAGCTGATCTACAATTAAGACAAGGGCGTGACTACAGCTGCATCCATGCACACACAGCAAGGCTGGGGCTTCTGTTGCACTTATTGCACTTATTTCCTTGCTATGGACCAAAGCAGTACCCAGCCCTGCTCTAGAAGAGGTCCATGGATAGCTGCAGTCTGCCAGATGGAGAGAGGTGGGAGGGGTAACCTGCTGGGACACCCTAAACCCAGCACAATCCCAAATACCCTTAGAGATCATATCACTTAGGTGAGTGTTCTCTTCTGCTCTGAGCACTTTCTCCATCCTTATCTCTTTAACTGGTTGAGAGAGAGAACCCACCAAGCCTCGCGGCTATTGAGCCAATGTGTTCCTTGTATGCTTGCCTCATTTTGGAAGATGCCAGGGCTCTGTCCTGTAAATTCTGCCTTCTGCCCATGGCCGCCCTTCTATACTTGATCATTTTTCAGGTCCTTACACTGCATAGTCACCAGCCTGCACATCTTTCCTCACTGCAGACAGACATGCATCTGTCTACTCACCGTCCACTCTTGGTGTCTAATAGGCACTTAAATATGAACAGGTTGGGGCTGGAGAGACGGCTTCACAGCTAAGAGTGTCTGCTGCTCTTGCAGAGGACCTAGTTTCAGATGCCATTCCACTCATGTCAGCTCAGAACCACATGTAACTCCAGTACAAGTGATCCATTGACCTCCTCTGGCTTCCTTGGGCCTCAGGAATGCATGTGGTACACACACATACACTTAGGTAACACACACACATACACAGGCATACACATAATTAAAAATAAATGCAATCTTTAAAAACAGTATTCAAAAGATTAGCGCTCCTTAAAGACCTACTGTGGAGATTTGTCTCCATCAGGGTAAGTGCACTTCTGTTCCACCAAATTAAAGTCAGAGAAAAATTATGTAAGCCAAGAAAAAAATGTCTGCAGTGCTACAAAGAAAAAAAAAGTGTGGAGTTTTTTTTCTCTCACTGTTTCAAAGAAATAAGAAAATTGCCATTATATTGGTGGAAAATTTGGTGAGGGGCACAAAGTATCAGTTCCCAGGTAAGGGAGGGGTGCTAAATCACTAAAGAGATGCTAATGAAGACACCTAGACAAAAACTTTCACCCAATAACCTAGAAAAACATAAAGAAATTTGTCAAAAGCATTAGTGAGGCTACTGGGGGACAGGGAGAAAGCAGGTAAATCAAGGCAGTCCTGGGAAGGTGGTTTTTGCCACCACTGTGTAAAGGACAGATCACATACTCTATGACCCACTAGAAGTTTATCTTTTCCCTCCAGAAATGCATCAGGATATATGAACAAAAAGGTTTATAATATCAGTCATAAAACCTAGACTGCCAGCAACCAACAATCCAAGTCTTCTTCAGCAGAAGGCTGGTTTTTTTTTTCCAGTGGGCCAGGACTGTTACATTCTCCAAGTAACAGTAATACCTACTTGAGGGATTATGAGATTTCAAGCTACAGAACATGTATTTTCTTATTGCCTTTGTTAAAATGGAGGTGAGTGTTGTAGATATACATTTTTATGTCTAGATTTATGCATGCACTAAATAATTTATTTTTAAAAAACACTCAAGAAACTATTAAAAATGTCTGTTCTAAAATGGGAAATTTGAGGTGGAAGATCACCTTTAATATCACCTACATTTTCAAGGTATTTGAATGATTTGTACTTGTTTAATCTTCTAATAAAATGTCTTTTAAAAATATCATCCCACACACAAACGCTGGCAACTGTGATCCATAAGGGTCCCAGGCTCCCCATTTTTCCAACCAAGTGCACAGCTTTGTTCCTTTTTACTGTGATAACCTTCCTCCTGCCAATCTGAGTATGAAGGCTCCTCCTCCATCACCCGGGCCCTAACACAACCCCTTCTTGTCTGCCAAAAGATAATCACATTTAATGGCTTGTCCCCCTCTCCCCAGGCTTGGTCCTCAGCACAAGCTTTAGGATAAAGAACAGTCCTGGGGAGCTTTTGTCCCTATTTTAAAATTCACAG
This sequence comes from Acomys minous, assembly GCF_964271855.1. Lineage (NCBI taxonomy): Eukaryota > Metazoa > Chordata > Mammalia > Rodentia > Muridae > Acomys > Acomys minous. The sequence goes on from NC_140498.1 coordinate 50,633,348, forward strand.
TTCAAAAGCTCAGCAATGACCTAAAAAAGGAAAAAAAACGGAAGGCTGAGTGAAAATTGTAGGCCCAGGATGCTTTGCATAAAAATGTAGTCATGTTGGGCATATTAGGATAAGGGAGGAAACCATGCACCTCAAGGACAAGTGCTCATCCTTGTTTTTGAGCTGAAACTCAAATCCAAGCTTACATACTAAAGCAACGGTTCCACTGAGCTTTGCTGACTGTGATGGTCATGAAAATAGGCTTGTGAATGCCTTGTGTTTCCTGCTAAGTTTTCATGGGTACATGTAGTTTACATCCATATCCAGTGGAGAAAATCTAACCTTCCTAGGTACTTAGGAAGTCAGTGGTCAGTGTGGGAAGTGGGGTAAAAGCCGAGGTGTCAAAGAGAAGAAATCAATGTTGACTCAAAAGTTGACTTAAAAAAAAAAAAGATTTAAAAGCACCCAGGACAGCAGCTATCTGACCTTCACCTAAGACCATCAGAAAACAGAGATATTCATACTATGTTTCACAACAGTAGCAAAACAACAGTTATGAAGCAGCAATGAAAATAACATTATGGTTGGAGGTACCACAACATGAGGAGCTGTACTAAAGTCCACAGCATTAGGAAGAATGAGAAGCACTGCTCTAGGGGATTAAGGAAGCATGTGTCTGGGTATCTGTGAGGGAGTTTCCAGAGATGGCCCTGACCTACTGCATCCTTGGTGGGTTTATAATGTGTTTGAGTTAACTGAATGTGGTGGAAAGGAGGAGGTGGGGTCCACTTAGAAAGATGTCACCGTGGGGAGAGTGGGTGTCCTTGGAACTGTATCTTGCCCTAGCTTCTCCTTATGCCCCTTTCTCTGCTTCCTGGCCACTGTGCTGTGAGCAGCTCTGCTTCACCACATGCTCCCCACCTGATGGACTGAGCCTCTGGAACCATGGGATATTTTCTCCACTCAGTTGTTAGGCATTTGGCCATAGGGGCACCAAAGTGATTAGTGGAAGAAGTGACAATGACTAAGAACAACAACGGAGGTCATAAAAAGTTATGGGAAACGGTTTTAGATTTTGCAGTCATACAGATATTATTAGGTCAGCTATCTCTTTCCAAAATGACCAGTGAGGGTGTTGTGTCCTTAGTTTAAGTCTGCCAAGGTCAGTATTCCATGTCTTATGATCATGGATGCAGTTCTAAATCCCAAACTCTCACCACAGCTCACTGTGTCATTGGCCTGCTCTTGTCTCCTCCTGAAGTACCACTCCCTGACACACCCAGCCAGCCTTCATCATTTCCAGCCAACTTCCCTGACAGCACAATTGCCATCTTTGCTCTCTCAATCACACCAAGCTCAGAGTTAGGAAGACTGGAGAGATGGCTCCATGATAAAGTGCTTGACGTACATGCAGCAAGAATAAGAAGCAGATATCAGATTCTAGAACCCAGAGCCCACATCGATGCTAGATGGATATGCTAGCTTATTTGTAGTTCCAACAATCAAAGGGTGGGACAAGGGATCACCGGCACAAGATGACTAACTAGACTACCCATTTCAGTGAGATTTGCGCAATTGAGAGACCTTAACTCAGTAAACCACACAAATGAAAATTCACATACATGCATAAACACTACATACATCTACACACACACACACACACACAAACACACACACACACACACGAAGTACTTTCAGCTCACCATGGATACTAGTGATATTTCAAGTGCTCAAATGGTTACATATGGCTAGTGACAATCGCAGTGAACAATACACGTAAGGAATGTTTCTTTCTAGATCACAGTGAATGCTGTTGGATAGGCTGGACTGTGTGAGTTTAATGCACTGTAGTTTTTGTGAGATCTGAGACCTCATCTAAAGCATTTCTGAGAACAGCCATGTGTGCCTGGGATATCACTTGTCTTGAGGCTCCAAATCATTGAAATGCCCAATTTAAATGGTGCAAAGAAAGGCACCAGTGGCAGCCCATGAGGGCCCCATGTGTTGTGTCTTGTTGCTTTGGATTGTTTGGTATGTCACACAGTATAACGTGCTCTACATGAGATATACACTTGTCCAACATCTGAAATAGCTTTCCTCAGCCTTCAACAGGGGCACAAAACACGGGACTCTTCAAAGCGATAACTATATGCTCACAAATCTTTCAATAAATGAAACAATAACAGAAAGTCCTAACAGGAGAGTTGAGAGGTACCAGGGCTGTGGGAATGTGAAGATAGTAGGTCAGAGAACTACAATCCATGGCACTTGGGAAACAGCTATGCTACCCTCCTTTGCTGTGACTCTTCTGCAAGGTGGCACAGCTCAACTACCAGGGGAAAAACTAGCATTTTTTTTTAGCAGCTACTGCTTCTCCAGGCACTGAGCAATAGTCTGTGCCCAGACTGAGCCAGACCAAACCAGGCTCTACCCTCTCTAGTTCCTCTCATCACATTTAAAACACAATCTGACACTTTTCCAGGGTGACCAAGAATGGCACTGGTATTGCTTTTCTGCCATGATCTCCTGTCACCCAGTATGTGCCACTGCCTGAGTCTCTTCCAGGCCTTCATTCTTGCCCAGGGCACTTCCTCCCCGGCCACTCTAACAGCTCTTACCTATACAAATGCTCCATTCCGCACCACTGCATGAACAGCTCCGTCCTGTCACTCAGCTTCTGCAAGGTTCATGACACTGATTTAGAGTAAGACCTTCTTCTCGGGCCATCCTCACTCTCCCGTCTCATGTGTAGTTCCCTTGTAGCCCTCATTACTCCTGGAATTACCTTCTCACTCTGCCCAGGCTCCCCAGCAGGAAAGCCTGGGGATTCTTGTACAAGGATTGACTTCCTGAGGCACTGTCTCAGACAAAGCTTGTAAGGTACCAAGGGAAGTAAACCACAGTATGAAAAAAGATGAGCAGAGATGGAATCTGGTGATGTCTGGTCCTCTGCCTCCCTTTGGGAGCCCTGGAGCAGAAAGCTTTTTCTCTCTGAGTCAGCTTACTTTGTGCAAGGGAGAGGATCTCTTGTCCCACACAGCCATCAGTCATTAACTGGTGGCTGCCCTGGGGAAATGGACAAAAAGCTTTAGGCAGCCCTACTTATATAACACCAAGACTCTGCACAAAGATGTAGGTGTGGGCTGCTCAGCAGGAACAGCTAGGGGATGGACACCCAGGGGCCCTAAGAGAACCTTCACAGCATGCCACGTGCCCCCAGGGGTCCTAAGAGAGCATGCTCAGTATGCCACATGCACACAGGACCCTAAGAGAGCCTTCACAGCATGCCACGTGCCCCCAGGGGCCCTCAGAGAGCCCTCACAGTATGCCACATGCACCCAGGACCCTAAGAGAGCCTTCACAGAATGCCATGTGCCCCCAGGGGCCCTAAGAGAACCTTCACAGCATGCCACGTGCCCCCAGGGGTCCTAAGAGAGCATTTTCAGTATGCCACATGCACACAGGACCCTAAGAGAGCCTTCACAGCATGCCACGTGTCCCCAGGGGCCCTAAGACAGCCCTCACAGCATGCCACGTGCACCCAGGGGACCTAAGACAGCCCTCACAGCATGCCACGTGCCCCCAGGGGACCTAAGAGAGCATTCTCAGTATGCCACATGCACACAGGACCCTAAGAGAGCCTTCACAGCATGCCACGTGCCCCCAGGGGCCCTCAGAGAGCCCTCACAGTATGCCACATGCACCCAGGACCCTAAGAGAGCCTTCACAGAATGCCACGTGCCCCCAGGGGCCCTCAGAGAGCCTTCACAGCATGCCACGTGCCCCCAGGGGCCCTAAGAGAACCTTCACAGCATGCCATGTGCTCCCAGGGGCCCTAGAGAGCCTTCACAGTATGCCACATGCACCCAGGACCCTAAGAGAGCCTTCACAGCATGCCACATGCTCCCAGGGGCCCTAGAGAGCCTTTGCAGCATGCCACATGCTCATTTGTTAACCTGTCTGTCTACTCTGCTAGGCTTTAAGTTTCATAGCGGTAAGGATATTGCCTGCCTCATTCACTGGGTTCTGCCCCTTGGTGTATAAGCACTAGTAAATATTGGTTGGAGATATAATGGATTAATTCACAGTCTCACATGCTTTATTTACTCCATCTAGACATTCCATACAGCCATCCTGGAAGTCATGACTTTCAAGTCTACATCCCTTCCAGCCCTGGAGCCAAACATGTCTGTGAGCTAATTAACTCAATGGGGTGGATAAAAATAAACCATAAAGGCAAGCTTTTCTGCAGCTTTTACCCTGAGCCTCCCCCAACTTCTACAACTTCTGCCACACATATCAACAGTTTCTTGCGTATTTCAAAACATTTATTCCCCCAAGGCTCAGGCCATACGTAAGATCAAAGAGCCACAGAGAATGAATGTAAGGGACTGTGTTCTGCCGTGCTCAGGTTTTTGTTGCTATGCATGTTAAGATACATTTTAAATAAGCACTAATGGCTCATACAGGGTGTGTGTATAGTTTCCTAGAGGATGCATTAAGGGACATTACAGCTACATCGCATTTTTATATTAAATTTCTATGGATTACTTCTGTAATCCCAGCTCCAGTGTCTTACTTAAGGTTTCTGTTGTTGTAATGAAGTATCATGACCAACAGTGATTTAGGGAGGAAAGAGTTTGTTTCAGCTTATAATTCATAGGTTACACTCTTATCACTGAGAGATGTCAGAGTATAAACTCATGGCAGGAATCTAGAGGCAGGAACTGAAGCAGAGGTCGTGGAAGAATGCAGATTACTGAATTGTCCTTTAGAGCTTGCTCAGCCTGCTTCCTTATAACACCCAGGACCACTTGCCCAGGGGAGCACCACAGTGGGCTGGGCCCTCTCACACCGATCATTAAATTAAAAAAAAAAAAACACCCTACAGGTTTGTCTATACAGGCTAATCTTAAAGTGGCATTTTCTCAATTGAGGGTTCTTCCTGTCAGATAACAATAGCTGTGTCAGGTTGATAAAATGACATACCCAGTTCATCTAGGGAAGAACAGGTAATAGGATCACTGAGGCTGTCTGACCAGCCACTCTAGCCAAGTCAGTGAGCTCTAGGTTCAGTGAAAGTCCTTTTCCTCAAAGGTATGGGGAGCAGGAGATCCAAGATGATGGTGTCAAGTACACACAGTATCTGAACAGGTGTCAAGTACACACAGTATCTGAACAGCCAGACAGCAGTGAGACCAGAGCAACTGAGTGGCCATGCTGTGGCCCCAGAACCCTAAAATCTGTATTTCCCAGGTGAGACAAGAGCCCACGGTGTGGGAAACTTGTGGGTCCGACCTGAGGACACCTGGCTAAACCTGAGAAAACCTCCCGGGCTTCTGCCAGCTTGGCCTCAGCCTCAGGCCACACACCTGCTCTCGCCTTCTATAAATACCTTCAAGGTACTGGGGGCTGTGCAGCCCCAAACACAGGTGCCCACTCTCACTGCCACATTGCAGATACTTTCCGAGTTCCTCAGCTCTCAGCCCAAAACTCGGACATTCCCATGGAGTAGAGACCTTCTGATACCTGGGCAGGCACTTCTAACCTTGGGCTGCCCGACTCAGTGAGCACATTGTCTGGGCAGTGGGACATTTTTAAACCTGGAGCAAGAAAGCCAGGCAGGCATGTAGCAAGGCAGCTGACATCATGACAAGAATATACCTTCTTGTCAGCATCTCATGGAGCCTTCTCAGAAATTGACCACATCATTGGGCATAAAGTAAGCCTCAACATATACAAGAAAATTGAAATAATCCCTTGTATCTTATCAGGCCACCAAGGACTAAACCTGAACTTCAAAAACAATAGAAATAACAAAAAAAGCCTACACATACATGGAAACAGAACAATGTTTTACTCAGCAACAACTGGGGCAGTGAAGAAATAAAGAAATTAAAGACTTCCTAGAATTCAATGGAAATGAAGGCACAATATACCCACTCCTATAGGACATAATGAAAGCAAGTACTAAGAGGCAAGTTCATTGCACTTTATGCCTTCATAAAGATATTGGAGACATTTCATACAAGCAACTTAATGGCACACCTAAAAGCTCTAGGAGACGAAGAAAGAAGCAGTCATGCCCAAGAGGAGTAGATTGCTCGAAATAATCAAACTCAGGGCTGAAATAAAAAAAAATACTAGAAAAAAAGAAAACAATTCACAAATCATTGAAACCAAGAGCTATTTTGTTGTTGTTGTTGTTGTTGTTGTTGTTTGTCTTTTGGGTTTTTTTTTTAAATCAACAAGATAGAAAAACTCTTAGTCAAAGGACCTAAAAGGCAAAGGGAATTTATCCAAACCAACAAAATAAAAAATGAAAAGGGAGACTTAATGACAGACACTCAGGAAATCAAAAGAATCATTAGGTCTTACTTCAAAAGCCTATATGCCACCATATTTGAAAATGTAAATGAAATGGACAATTTTCTTGATAGATTCCACTTACCAAAATTGAGTCAAGATCAGGTAAACAGTTTAAATAGTCTTACAACCCATAAGAAAAATTTCTCCTATAAATATTGGTGCAAAAATACTCAGAACAAATAAAAAATATCATCCACATGACCAAGTGAGCTTCATTCCAGGCATGCAGGGGTGGTTCAATATTGAAAATCCATCAATGTGATCCACCATATAAACAGAGTGAAAGGAAAAAAAAAACACATGATCATCTTATTAGATGCCAAAAAAGCATTTGACAAAATCCAATTCCCATTCATCTTGGGAATAAAAGGCAGGGATAAATAGAGAAAAGGCAATATATAGCAAGCCTATAGCCAACACCAAACTAAATGGAGAAAATCTTAAATCAATTCCGGGACACGTCAAGGCTGTCCACTCTCTACTTATCTCTTCAGTATAGCACTTGAAGTCCTGGCTAGAGCAATAAGACAACTAAAAGAGATCTTGGTGATATAAAAATCGGAAAGGAAGAAGACAAAGTATCATTATTCGCAAATGATATGATAGTATACATAAGAGGCCCAAAAAATTCTACCAAGGAACTTCTACCACTGATTAAAAAAAAAAACCTTCAACAAAGTGCCTGGATACAAAATCAACTAAAAAAAAAAATCAGCAGCCCTTCTGTATACAAAAGACAAAAAAACAGCCTGAGAAAGAAATTAGGGAAACAATACCCTTCACAATAGCTACAAAAACAAAGTATTTTGGTGTAAACCTAAGCAAGCAAGTGAAAGACTAGTATGACAAGAACTTCAAGTCTGTAAAGAAAGAAATTAAAGAAAATAACAGAAGATGAAAAGATCTCCCATGCTCATGGATAGGCAGGATTAACATAGTAAAAATCACCATCTTATCAAAAGCAATGTACAGATTCAATGCAATTCCCATCAAAATGCCAACACAATTCTTACACACCTTGAAAGAAATTCCTAACCTCTTATGGAAGAACACAAAAAAACCAGAAGAGCTAAGACAATTCTGTACAATAAAAGAGCGTCTGAAGGAATCTCCATCCTGGATCTCAAGTTGTACTATAGAGCAACAGTAATAACAGCTATATGGTACTGGCATAGAAATAAGCTGGTGGATCAATGAAATTGAATCAAAGACCCAGAAATAAAACCACACACCTATGGACACCATTCAATAGAAAAAAGACAGTATCTTCAACAAATGGTGCTGGTCTAACTGGATGTCTACATGTAGAAAAATGCAAATAGATCCATATTTGTCACTTTGCATAAAACTCAAGTCCAAGTGGATTTAAGACATCAACATAAAACCAGACACTAAATATGTTAGGAGAAAAAGTGGGGAAGAGCCTTGAGCTCATTGTCCAGGAGACAACTTCCTGAACAGATTACCAGTAGTTCAGGCTCTAAGATTGACAGTTAACAAATGGGACCTAGTAAAACTGAAAATCTTTTATAAGGCAAAGGACACTGTCAGCAACACAAAATGACAGCCTAAAAAATGAAAATGTTCTTCACCAAGCCTACATCTGACAAAAGGATAATATCCAAAATATATAAAAAACTCAAGAAATTAAACACCAACAAACCAAATAATACAATTAATAAATGGGGATCAGAGCTAGACAGAGACTTCACAACAGAGGAACAAAAAATGGCAGAGAAACACTTAATAAAATGCTCAACTTCCTCAGTCATCAGGAAATGCAAATCTGACTCTGAGATTCTACCTTACACCTACCAGAATGGCTAAAATCAAAATCTCAAGTGACAGCACATGCTGAGGAAGATGTGGAGAAAGGGGAACACTCCTCCATTGCTGGTGGGAGTGCAAACTTGTACAACCACTTCGGAAATCAACCTGGCACTTTCTCAGAAAATTTGGAATAGTTCTACCTAAAGACCCAATCATACCACTCCTGGGTATATACCCAAAAGATGCCCCACCACACAACAAGGACATTTGCTCAACTATGTTCCTAGCAGCCTTATTCATAATAGCCAGAATCTGGAAACAGCATAGATGTCCCTCTGCAGATGGGTACAGAAACTGTGGTACATTTACACAATGAAATACTACTCAGCTATTAAAAACAAAGAAATCTTGAAATTATCTGGCAAATGGATAGAACTAGAAACAACCATCCTAATGGAGGTAACCCAGGCCCAGAAAGATAGGCATGGTATATACTCACTTATAAGCAGATATTATACATGTAATACAAGAAAATCATACTACAATCTACAGCTCTAAAGAAGCTAAATAACAAGGAGGTCCCTGGGGGGGGGTGTGCTTAATTCTCATTCAGAAGGGCAAACACAACAGACACTGGATGTGGCTAAAGTGAGGGAACAGGACAGGAGCCTACCATCGTTGTCCTCTGAAATCCTCCACCCAGCAAGAAATTGAAGCAGATGCTGAGACTCACAGCCCAGCTTTGGAGCAGAGGACAGGGAGTCTTATGGAAGAGTTGGGGGATAGAAGGACCTGAAGGGGATAGGAGTTCCACAAGGAGAAAAACAGAACCAGCAAATCTGGGCCAAGGGGGACCTGCGCAGACCAATATACCAACCAAGGACCCCCTGCTCAGATGTAGTCAATAGGCAGCCTGGTCTCCAAGTGACTCCCATAATATGGGGAGTAAAAGTTGCCTCTGACATAGACTCTGTTGCCCACTCACTGATCACTTCTCCTTGGTGGAGTGGGCTTGCCAGACTGCCCAGGATGAAGATGCAGGCAGTCCAGATGAATCTTGGTAGGCTGGGGTCAGGTCATAGTGGAGGAGGGCTCTCCCTCTCTGAGGACTAAGGGAGGGGGAGGAGGAAGAGGCAGGGAGGGTAGGACCAGGAGGAGCTGAGGGACATGACTACAATCAAGATGCAAAGTGAATACATTAAAGATAAACACTATTTTTATGTATGGTAGACAGCAATTGAGGAAAACACCTGATGTCAACCTCTGATTTCCACAGGCTTATGCACTCACACTCATGCACCCACATGCACCTGCATATTTTTTTAACTATGTTGAGGAATTATCTGGCCAACAATAATATTTCAATGCCTCATACCATTCATTCATTGTTAGGAACTCATCACTCATGTTAAAGCATAATGTTTTAAGACCTCTCTCTTTTTTAAATATAATATTTACATTAATTTCATGAGGATTTTGTACAATCAATTTTGATCATATTCATCCCCACTCTTTCCCCTAACTTTTCTCAGATTCCCTCGCATCTCTCTCTTAACTGTATGGCATATGTGTGTATGTATGTATATATGCATGCATGTACGAATGTATGCATGCATATATGTATGTTGGCACAAGGTTATCATGTAAATCAAATGCTGATCTCTGTACCCCCCCATATATTGTTGCAAGCTTTGTTCTGAGAGTCTTCTTCTCAATGTTATATAAACACTGTTCACTGTTCCCCAATTGTTACCTGGTATGCTAATAAAGCAGTTTATAGCCAATCGCTGAACAGGGAGAAAATAGGGTTGGACTTCCTGCCAGGTAGAGGAGGAGGAGTTAGAAAAAGAAGTACAGGATTTAGCAGAGGTGCAGGAGAGATGACGAAAACTCAGGTGGAGCAAAGAACTAAAAAAGCAAGAAACTTATGGATTTTGGCAAAGATGGAGTCAGAATAACATGGAGGGTTTGGAACAGACTTAAACTGCTCAAGATTTATAAAGCTGTTATAAAGCTTTATAAACAAATATAAGAGTCTCAATTATTTTTTTGTGATAGCTGTGTTAAGAGTGAAGCTAAGAGAAACACAGTTTTATAAAAATAACTTCAACATATATATATATATATGTGTGTGTGTGTGTGTGTGTGTGTGTGTGTAGGAATGTATATATGTATACATATATAGATATACATATATACATAAAATTATATATATACACACATGCCAGAGTCTACACCCTTAAAGAAAACTGAATCTGCCTTCTCTAGAAGCCATCAACTGTCCATAGACCATCAGGGTTTAGAGCTCTTCTGTCTTGCACAGGTCATGTGATGGCAACTACAGCAGCAGTGATTTTATGAGTACAGAGAATTCTCAATGATTCTTGGGCCTTTGGTATCAGCACCACCTTCAGCGTGCTGCTCCCCTCCCCAGAATCTTACAAAAAAGAATCTCTATTTTAGCTTATTCCCCAATCTGTTCCTGTGTGGGTGAGGGCTTTAGAAGCTTTGCCCTGGTGCTTGCATGCAGACTTTGCCGTTGCTCTTCCCTTGTGGAGGCAAATCTGCCTGTAACACAATTGGTTATTCTCTAGATTGCTCCTACCTAGAGCAATGGAGGAGCAGAAGGAGGGCCTAGATCCCTCTTCTGCTTTATAAGAGTCAGTTTGGGAGAGCTGTACTGAGGCTTCACATCTGTAGGCCCAGCATTCCAGGGGCTGAGAGTTCAAAGTTAGGCCAAGCCACAAAGTGACTTCAAGGCCAGCTTGGGCTACTTAGTACCCCAGAATTATTTCAGAAATAAAAAAGAAGCATCAACTGGGGTCTTCAAAATCAGATAACTTTTGCTGCTTGGTTGTAATGTCTCCTAATATACATCTGGGACAATTAAATTATTTGCAAGGTGTAGCTCAAAACAGAAATGTGGGAATCCATTTTATAATTTTATGTGCTCAGATCTTGGTCCTTGGCATGATTCTGGCAAAGGGTGTGGTCCTCAGCATGATGATGGCAAAGGGTGTGGTCCTCAGAATGATGCTGGCAAAGAGTGTGGGGCCTTTAAGCAGTAAAGCTGAATGAGAAGTGATTATGTTAAGCCAGGAATGGTGTACTTCTTTGATCCCAGTACTCAGGAGGCAGAGGCAGGCTGATTTCTGAGTTCAAGGTGAGCCTAGTCTACAGAGTGAGTTCAAAGACATCCAGGGCTACACAGAGAAACCCTGTCTCAGTGAGAAAAACAGGAGGAAATTCTGTTCTCCAGAAGGCCTGATTAATTCCACTGGAAGGGCTGATATGAAAGACCTAACATGGAGTTGCTCGCATTCTGGATCTCAATCTGTCTGTGTTAACTCATATACACACATTCCTGTCACTATAATGTCATCTGCCATAAGGTCGCAATCAGAACCAGACTGACAGAAGGACCTAGCCCTTGAGCTCCCAGGACTGTGAGCTAAATCAACCTATTTCTCCTTATACAGTGTCCGTCTTCAGGGATATCAATATACAGTAAGAGTAGGGCTAAGACCCTTGTCTTGGTTCCAAGTTTCCCAAAAGGGGTAGGATTTCTGATTCTAGACAGACAGTCTTCCACAGACATCACAACCCCAACTCTTTACTCCTGAATATCATAACTTCTGTGGTTTAACTGTGTTGTTGTTTTGAGGTAAATACAGGGACTCTCCAGAGGCCAGTGATCCAGGAGCACACTGTGAATCTATATGAGAAAAGGTTTACTTTGTGTATCTGAGCGAACAGTGTCAGGTGTAATATATTTAAACTTTTTTGTTCCTTGGGAGTGATAATTCCTGGACTAGATCCTTTGATTCTGAAGATGGCAGTGCTGGAAATTGAATCCAGGGCATTTTGCATGAGAGACAGTGCTTTTTTTTTTTTTTTTTACTGAGCTGCATTGGTGTAATGAGACAGTCTTACTATGTAGCTTAGACTCGTGCAGACTTACTGTACAGCCCCCACACTGCCTCAGACCCATACTTTTCTGCCTCTACCTCCCATCCACACCAAGCTGAAGGTGTTTATTTTTTTATTATTTAAAAAAAAAAACAAATTCCAGTCAAGGTGGGAACTGATGAGTTTGGTAATTACTGTACACTAAAAATTTCCAAATTTACTTGATTATTTGTTAATCACGGGGAATACATTTAAAATGCTAATTCTCAGGCTCATTTCCTGAAGAGTCAAACACAGAAGCACACAAGAATACATAAGCCATTGAGCCAACTTCTTGCTAAAGGTGCAAGGCTCTAAGCTCCCCCCATCATCTTGTTTCCTGATTTTTTTTGAGTGTGTTGCTCAAGTATTCTCCAGCTTAATTTCTCCATCTGAATACTAGGTATAAAAATATCCTTATTACAAGGCTGATGTAGCAAAAATTAGAGAGCTAAACTATAGGAACATGCTTTATAACTCTATCAAGTGCCATGACAGATAAAAAAAAAAGTCCAGTTGTCAGCTAACTTTGTTGTAATTGTTGTTGGTTTATTGGCCTTCCTGATCTGGTAGGAAGAGGTCCAGAAAACCCACAACTCTTGAGGCCTAGGAAGGTATCCCAGCTCTGTCCCAAGGGAAGGGCATGTCCCAAGTCATGGCAGCAAATGTTGTGTTTTGGTTGACCTTCCTGGGACTCAGATGGAAGAGTATCCCAGGACTCAGAAGCCCAGGAACTGCACAGCTCTGAGAGTAGGCATCCTCTGCAGAGGCGGTGCAGCTCCCAGGGAGGGTTACATCAACCTCTGATCAACTGGGGAGCATAGGAGCCTGAGCTCTGCTCCTTCTCTGTCATCTTCTCTCTCTTTTTTTTTTTTCTTTTCTTCTTCCTCCGATGATGGAGTCCCACCAGGTGGTAAATCTCCTAAAGAGATTTATAAGAAGGACGAATCCAGGAGGGGAAGGACAAATCCAGGAGTGGCTGCCTCTGCTCCCAGAAGAAGGCAGAATGGAGCTGGGCAGGCACAGCTTTATATAGGCACAGAGCTTAGGTGGCAGAGCTTTCTAGGGCTGGATTTCCAGAGTGAGGATTTCAAGTCCTGAGTTTTGGGAGTTGGGGGACTGATAGGTTTTCCTATTCAGGGATTGGTCAGTTGTCCTGATCAGGGATTAGTAGGGTTTTGTTAAGATTTTTTTCATCTCAAATTAGCATAATTGGGAATGAGTCCTACTGAGGGACTGAAAATGACAGTTACAGAGGTCTAGGGGAGGAGCTGGGCGTCCTGAGCTTTCTCAGGCAGTGGTCTGGTCACTTTGTCCTTGAGGGAAAAAGTCTACAAAGCACAAAATTTACAAAGAGTCCATGGCAAGGAAGCCTTTCCCTGCAGCATGAATAGCTGACAGAGACAGAAGAGGAGGTGCTGCCATTTTGTCCCCTCCTGTCTCCACAGCCCCAGAACAAAGGAGAGCCCTGAGGTGGGAAGGAGGGGCTGACAGCATGCCATGCCACTGAAGTTTTAGTGGCCCTCTGCTCAAGAACTAGACATAGCTCTTGGGGGGCAATGCATCAGGCAACCCTTGATTATCTGTGGTAGGGATGGCAGCAGCAGGTCACTACAGCTGGCTGGGGTGGGGCAGTGGGCCTCCACAGCAACTGCTGCAGCTGCAGGAGACAGCAGGCTGCCTGAGGCTGCCATGGCTGCAGTGGACAACAGCCAGGTGAGGCAGCGTGGGGCAGTTACTGCATCATCGACAGAAGTCCTACAGTAATGTCTCCCAACTTCTATCTGGGACAATTAGATTATTAGCCAGGCATAGTTCACAACAGAAATGTACGAATATGACTTAAAAGTTTATTAAGAATTCATAGATGGAGAGCAGACTATTAAACCAAATGTCCCTTCTAAGCTTTAAGACCTGGGTACACGACATGTGTCAAACACACGGAGCCAGCCTTCCTAATTCCAGCTGACTCTAGAGCTCAGTCCTGCTATGTGCTCCAGTTTCATTTCTGTTGCTGTGATAAAATATCCTGATTAAACAGCAACAACAAAACAAAAAGGAAACGTAAGAGAGAAAGGGTTTATTTTCGCCCACAATTTCACATTACAGTACATTACTGTAAGGAAGTCGGGGTGGGAGGAGCTTAAAGTAACTGGTCACATAGTACTACATCAAGAGCAGACAGAGGATGAATGCACACATGCTTGCTTGCCTGTGCTCCTCCACTCTTACAGAGCTCAGGACACCCAGCCTAGAGAACAGTACTGCCTACAGTGTACTGTGCCTTCCCACATCAAATCACTCAAGGCAATGCCCCAACAGACAGTCCCCCAAGGCAACCAATGTAGGCAACCCTTCATTGAGACCCTCTCAGAGTGATTCGGGGCTGTGTCAAGGTGACCACTAATGCTACTCCCACACCTGGCGTTCAAGATTAGTGAAGAGGATGGTAGCGTGAGGCTCACATCTGAGAACCTCTTTGCATTTACAGAGCTTGCTCCACATAGGATGGGTCAGTGTGACTCAAACTGGCTTTGTTGTCAGACACTTGAGAGATTATCAAAAATCATGACCCATGATGAGGCACACCCAGAGTTCTCGCAGTTTGGAGGTAGAGATGTGAGTTTAAGTCCAGCCTGGGCTATGTGGTGAGACACTGCCTCAAAAAAAAAAATAATAATAATCAGCCGAGTATGGTGGTGCATACCTTTAATTCCAGCACTCGGGAGGCAGAGGCAGGTGGATCGCTGTGAGTTCGAGGCCAGCCTGGTCTGCAAAGTGAGTCCAGGACAGCCAAGGCTACACAAATCAAAACACAAATAATCAAAAAGAATCTGGACTCTTATGTTCTTCTCTTTAAATGTTCAAACATGAGAAATGTGGCTCTAGCAGGGTTAGGGGTGCCTTAAAATGCATGATGCTCTAGGCCCAGTCTGTATATAGAATTACAAAAGATAAAGAAATAAATCATTGTGTTCAATCTTTAAAAAAAAAATTCCTTCTGCAAATTTATAGGATTAAAAAAGAATCTGGAACACTTTTGGTAAAGTATTTGTTTCTCACATGGCCTTGTGAGGTAACAGAGTCATCAGTAGCTTCCCCAAGATCAAGAGAGGTTTGGTCAAGTTTTGGGGAAAGCTAAAGCTGGAATTGAATCCCAGGCATCCAAGGCAAAGCTTTGTTAGAGCTTTGTCATGCCACAGTTTGTGTGAACACATGTGTGCATGTGTGTGTTTGTGTGTGTAAGACACACAGAGAGAGACAGAGACAGACAGAGACAAACACAGAGACACAGAGACAGAGACAGACAGACAGACAGACAAAGAGAGAGAGAGAGAGACAGACAGACAGACAAAGAGAGACACAGACAGACAGAGACAGAGAGAGGAATCACTAAGAGTAAACCTTCCCACAGCCCAGCCAGGCTTTTTGTGCACATCTAGAAATGCTGACCTTTGTCTGATGCTAGCCTAACTTTAAAATACACTTCATTGGTGGCCTCTACTCAGGACTATTTTTCAAATCTTGTTCTTTATGTCAAAGGGGAAGTAAAGACTGCCTGACCTCACCTCCCCGAAGGCATGCATTTACGACTGGTCCAGTTGCTCATCCACTCTGTTTCATTCTCTGGCAGTCCTTTCTGCACCTTCAAGCTAACATGGCCTGGGAAAGATGAAGGCACAATAGCATGCTGTGCATCTCCTCAAACCCCCCAGGCCCTACTTCACTTAGTGCAGTAACCTCAGCCTACACAACATCCTACAAGGATTCACACAGCCAGTTTCCTCCCCTACCTCACCCCCAAGACCTCCTTGGCAAGAATAACTCAAAATGTGTTCCCTCAGTCCCAGCTGTACCTGCTGACGTTTGCTGTGTTTCACATGCTAGACCTGCTCTGGCCTCAGGGCCTTGGCACACCTGTTCCCTCTGACTGAAACACTGGTCTCCACACTCCGTATGGCTCCCTCCTCTTTGTTCAAATCAGCATCTTTCTACTGAGGCCTTTGCTGATCATTCCTCTTTGAGTTGGTACCACACCCATGGCTCTTCCAATGCACAATATTCCCGCGTTTGATTTCCTTAATACTGTTGACTACCTTCTTACATATGAAGCTATTTCAACATAAGTAGTATGTGCTCCCATCCCTTGACGCTCTGACATGAGCTAGGCCAAAGGTTCATGCAACACCTCTTCAAAACATAGCCAGGGCAGATTAGATTCTCAACAAATGCTTTTTTTAAAATAGAATGAGCATGTTCATTCACCCACTGAACTGTAATTTCTAGACCCAGCATAGCCATTGATCATGCAGAAATAAGCAAGACCAATTTCTCCTGAAGACCACACTCCACTGTAAGACAGAAGCCCAAACTCAAGTACATTCAGCTGGAAGCCATGAAGAGAATACAGTAGAGGTGTGCACAGGCAGGCGTGTGTGTTTGTGTCTGCACCTCTTGTACTTGTGTATCTGTACATGTACATATAGTTTGTGTGTCCATTTGTGTGTCTGGAACATGTCTGCCTGCACGTACATGAGCTGAAAGGGAAAATTTTTAATTAGCATTAAAGCAACCAGAACAGCAGAGCTCTCTAACTCATAAGTGCAGGTCGACAGGTATGCTAGCCCAAGGTCCCAGATGATAAGTCACAAAGAATGCGGAGATAGGAGACAAAGGCCTACTGAGTGTTCCAGGGACTGGCTGGCCATAAAAGATAGGGAGAATACACAAGGACAAATTCCTGAGAGAAACAGGTAACGGACATGGTCGAGTGAGTAATGAGCCAAGACCCCTCATCTGATCTTATGGTGTCTGCTTAATCCCCCCCCTTGAGGCCCGCACACAATGTTCCAGGTTTGAGTTTAACCAGATGTGTCGTTAGCTCAGATAAACATCTACCCTCAGGTTCCAAGAAAGACAGGAACCAAGGACTGTACCCATGTGATTAAGTCTGAGCTTACCCCAGATCTGCCTATGCAATTTGCTGATGTTCAAATGTTTGAAACAACCAATCGTGTGTGGCTGTGCCAAAACTTCCCACTCCCCCCCCCCCCCCGACCCTTGCCCATATAAACCCCTAACCCCTGGGCTTCTGGGTTGACCCCTCTGTCTCCTGCGTGAGATACGTGTAGACCCGGAGCTCTGCCAATAAACTACCTCGTGTGTTTACAGCAAGACGGTCGTTTGTGTGTCTTTGGGTGCGCGCCATCCCGAGGCTTGAGTGAGGGTCTCCCTTTGGGGATCTTTCAGAGCATATATCTTGTGTGTGTGTGTGTGTGTGTGTGTGTGTGTGTGTGTGTGTGTGTGATCTTCCTGTGTCTGCATTATGTATTTGTGTGTCTATGTCTTTGTGTGCATGTGTCTGTTGTGCATCTATCTGTATGCCTGTATATACAAAAGCATTCTCAGTTAAGACCAAGATAGGGAGGTACTTTAAAGTTTATAACTCCCTCTGTCTTCCAAACCAGTCTGTTTAAATGAAAAACATTTCTCTCACCCTTTTCCCACCAGATGTGTCTGCTCTCCCTTCACACCCCAAGAAGCAAATTGAGAAGCTATTTGCACACATGGAGGTTCATGATATTTCTTTCACCCGATACCCTGAGGTGACTGTTGATGTCTTCCTGCAGTACTATGAGAAGGTGTTGTTATTCCATGTTTTTCACAAGTTGGCTTCAAACCCCTGTGGCCCAGCACATCAACAACCAAGCCAGAGCTCAGGTCTGGCTGAGTGAAAGGCTGAAGCAGCAGCTCCTGCCCACCACCACCTTGTGGGAAAGATTAAGCTTTGTCACAGGTGGAAGCAATCTTGGCAGGCTTTACCCTTGGGACACCCCATGAATACCTTGTGACAGACTGAGTGGAGCCATCCTGGGCCTGGAATTCAGGAAGCAGACCTGGGAATCCCTGGACTATTGTTTTTCTAATTGACGCTCAACTGGAGAAGGAGACCGCCCTTCCCACGTGACTCAGGCAGGTGGGGAGGAAAGAACAACAGGTTCAGACCGGGCTGGAGCTCCTGTGGAGCAGCAAACAGGCTGGACCAGCACATGGGCCAGAGAGACAGACACCTAAGGACCCGTCCCTTGGAACGGATACCAGAAGGTTCACTCTTTTGTCCCTTTAACCTTTCTTCCTTCTTGTGTAAGCTAGTTGGGTTGTATAATAAAGTTTAATTGTTAAGAAACAGCCAACACCACCGAGACACAGGGCAGCAACTGACGAGTCCAAAGCAAAGCAGAGAATTCATCTTCCCCCTCTTCTTTTCTCTAGATCCAAATGAATATTAATTTCCTTTGTCTTTGCAAATACAAAAGTTGACGAAGACACACATCATAAAATATGCAAGAGAAAACGTTCACCTTCATTTCAGCTTTGTATTGAAAATGCATATGAATGACTTTCTTCCCTGCCGCCTGTGTTGACCAGAGATCATCTCTGCCCTTGGTCAGTGTCACTCAAAAGAACATGGCGTCTCTGAGCCAGCGGGTAATCAAGGACAAATCCCCACCAGGAACCTGACAGTCCTAACTCTGAGCATCAACCAACACTGCACTTTAATTTTTTTTAGGAGACAAAAGGCCCAGGAAGAGTCTGCTGTCTTGCCAGCCTAGATGAGGAGACAGGTTGAAAGGGGGAAATTGGAAAGTTGCGCTCAGTGGATCCAACAGGACAAACGAAATCAACTGCTTATTGATTTCCAAAAGGAACCTGAGACCTGCCGTTCCTGGCTTTTTAAAAGTTGGTAACTCTTGACCTTTTTTTTCCCCTTGGAAAATATCATGACCCAATATTTCCAGGATGAAAGTGTATGGAAAGAAGAGAAAAGTTAACTGTAATCCCCTGGAACTGCTCCAGTTGAACAGCATCAGTCCCTGTGGGGGGTGGGGTTGCCATGCGAAAGTGTTTTCAAGAGGATTTCTCTCTTTGACTCAATGTTGGAATCCTGGACATTCAGTTTGGTGCTTCTCTGATAAACTGCTGATACATCTTAGATAACGCAGAAGAAGTGTTTGAGAGATTGTGTCTCCTGTCTGGTGCCTCACCTCTGCATGATGAACCTTATCATCAGACCATGTGCCAAAGAGACCTCTCTCAAGCCATCTTTGACAGATATTTGCCACAAGGAAAGTAACAAGAAGTTCTTAGGCTGGGGATGTGTCTCAGGCAGTAGAGTGCTTGCTGTGCAAGCATTAGCACCTGAGTTCACATCCCCAGAGCCCATATAAATAGATGGATGTGGTAGTACCTACCTGTAAGCCCAACCCTGGGAAGCAGAGACAGGAAGTTGGTGAGCTCCAGGTTCAGTGAGATGCTATCTCAAAAAATAAAGTGGACAGGAACTGAGGAAAATATCTGACCTGATGTTATCCTCTAGTCTCCACATGTATGTGCACATGCATGCACACACAGAGAGAATTAGAAATAGTGCTTTGATGGATGGATGGATGGATGGGTGGATGGATGGATGGGTGGATGGGTGAATGGATGGATGGATGGATGGGTGGATGGATGGATGAACTTTAAGCTTTACTTTGCCTCTGGGATTCTATTCAGGCCCAATGAGAAAGCAGGTCTTTCCATGTCTACCCTGTAAACACCATGAGAGTTAGATGCACTGTCTTCTGTAGACTGCCTCTC
Source organism: Acomys minous (assembly GCF_964271855.1). Taxonomy (NCBI): domain Eukaryota; kingdom Metazoa; phylum Chordata; class Mammalia; order Rodentia; family Muridae; genus Acomys; species Acomys minous. The sequence continues at coordinate 50,653,055 of NC_140498.1, forward strand.
CAGTTCCCTACATGCACATAGCTGACAGATGAGAAATGAGCCTCACTATATGTTTATTTTGTTCTTTCAACATTCTTGCCTTACTTTATAGAGAGGGGTACCCACCGCTCTACTGAAAGCATTCTCATTCTCTCGTTCTCTCTCTCTCTCTACCTCTCCCCTTTCTCTCTCCTCTCTCTCTCCTCTCTCCTCTCTCCTCTCTCTCTCTCTCTCTCTCTCTCTCTCTCTCTCTCTCTCTCTCTCTCTCTCTGGCAGATACAATGAAGAGCCCTGGGATATTCATTTTAATATAATCCCTTTGAACCTCAAAACACATTTGACAGAAAATAGGACCACACGTGCAATTTTACCCTTTCTTCCAGCTAACTGCTGTTTACAAATGTTGCTCACTCCAGCTTAGCTCAGGAAAGCTTTTCAAGGCTCTGGTGGTTAATTACAGCTGCCTCTGGGACTGTGAAACCTGAGCCACACTTGGAGATCAATAGCTTTGACTAGACTGGGAGGGAAGAAGTGTCACTCAGGCTAGAGGAGCTGAATGCTTGCAACCCCAGGAACCAAACTCCCTGTGAGTTGTTAGTGGGCTTTCTCCAACTTCTATTTGCAGTAGCTCCTGCAAACCCTTAGCTGGGACTAAAGCAGCCTGTGTTTCTCAAAGAGAACCTGATAGGTTAGTCACAGTTCCCCAGAGAAGAATAAATAGTATTAATAAGTATGGCATACAAATGCATAAATAAATACAATGTGAAAAATATATACTATATAACACACAGTATATACTACATGTGTGAAAGACAACTATCAGAACGTTTATTGTAAGGTATTGGTTTCCCCTGCAAACAGAAAAGCTGCTGGTAGGTTCCAACGCCCGAAGAACTGGACACTCAACGGTGTGCGTTTCAAGATGAAGCTGGTGGCTTGAGAATCAATAAAAGCAGGTTCAAAAGATTAAATAAAGTACCAGCTCAAAGAGTGAGACAAAAACATGTCCTATCCTTCCCCTCTTCACTCTTGGCTATATTTGGGCCCACTCACATTAATTTTTTTGTTGGTGTCTCCATCCATTTGCACTCTAATTTCTCCCAGAAAGACTCACAGGCACACCCTGAAATAATGGTTAGCCAGCTACCTAGGCATTGCCCAGTGAGCCCCGTTTGACACATACAATTAGCCTCGATTCTGTGGTGGGAAAAAAATACGACATGGTTCATCTATTTGACTCATATCTACTTAATGATTACCTACTACATGCCAAGATCTATACTGGGTACTAAGTAAGGATGTGCAGTGAATGAGATCTGACTATCCAAAACCTCATATTATCCCGAAGAGAAATAGAAGACAAATAGAAAAAGAAAATATAAAGGGATTAGTGCCTTTTCAAATAAATTAAAACAGAATGAAATAATAAAGCATGGGAGTGCAGTTACTTAACATTAGGTAAGTAAAATGCTTAGCGAAGAGAAGAAATGGGCTTTACAGAACCCTGAAAGTATGCTGGGAAGGAAAAGCAATGAGAGCAAAGATGCTACACGGTATATTAGTTAATTTTCTGACCTCTGTGACAAGAACATCTTAGGAGAGGAGATGGCTATTTTGGCCTATGGTTTAGAAGCCCATCAAGAGCAGAAAAGACACAGCTTACTACAAGGTCACTGTCCTAGTTATCCTTAACTGTCAACTTAGCACCATCTAGAGTCACATGAGAAGAGACTCTCAATTGAGGGATTGCCCAGGTCAGATGGGCTTATGAGCCTATCTGTATGAAATTATCTTGATATAGGATGGCACAGCCCACTTTGGGTGGCACCATTCCCAGGGCAAGCAGTCCTGGACTGCGGAAGCATGAGCCTGTGGGTGTGCTAGCTCCTGTGGTTTCTGCTTCAAGTTCTTGCCTGAGTTCCTGCCCTGACTTCCCTGTACTACGATGTGTAAGATGAAATAAACCATTTTCTGTCCTAAGTGTCTTCTCATCAGAGTGCTTTATCTCAGCAACAGAAGTCAAACTCAAGAAGGTACAGTCTAACCAGGAAGCAGAGAAAACTCAGGCAGGAGATGGAACTAAGTTACAGCCCTCAGAATTTCCTCCTCCCTTCGACCTACTTTTTCTGGCTTGGCCCCACCTGTTAGAGGTGCCACAGCTTTTTAAAAAGCACCATCAAGTAGGAACCAAAGTGTGCATGCCCTCGAGTTAGGGGGACTTTTCACAGTCAAACCACAGCAGATGGGACACTTAATAAGTGAAAGCAGACTTGCAAACAATATTAAAACGGTCCAGAATTGCCTTGAAAGCCGTGTCAGAGAGTTCCATTTGAGCCTAAGAGGTACGGAGAGCCTTCAAAGTGCTCTAAGCAGGAGTATAATGTGGTGAGCCTTGTGTTTTCATAAGATTTCTCTGGCTCTTTGTGGGAAACACGCCACACAGGGTGTGTGGAAATCATAAAACCGCCCTGAAGGGCAGATCAAAGGGACCTTGATGAGCCTGAACACTGAGAATGCTTATCTTGTCTGCTATCCTAGCAGAAAAAAACTTCCTCTGTACTCTCCTGGTGGGGGGCAGGGGGGGCGGGGGGAGAAGCTGCCGCTGGGTGGCAGAGGCAGAGCAGAGCATCCAAGCTTCAAGTTTATGTACTTGCTTACAATGTTGTGTGGCAGGAGGGAGTGAAGGTGAGAGAGAGACAGAGGCACAGAGACAGAGACAGACGGAGGGAGGGAGGGAGGGAGGGAGGGAGGAAGGGAGGGAGGGAGGGGAAGCTGGTTGCATGCTGATGCCTGTGCGTAGACCGTTACTAAACAGTACAGGACTTAAAGTTCACAACGCACACGTTTTAGCATTCCCATGCTCTCTTGGGCTGGGATTTTGTTCATTTGTGCACTTTTACGACCTTCCCACCAATTAAAATGTCAGCTCTGGATGGAGGAGCTTGTCTGCTTTCCTCTGCTGCTGTAGCTAGAGAGATAAGTGCTCAGAACTACTGATACTCATTGTTAAAGGACTGGATAATGCGAAAGGCCGGAAGGATAGCAGCCACGTATGACAGAGATTGCTCATTATGGGAAAGCTTTTTATGCATTGTTTTTATGCATTTTAACTTTTGCCAATTTTTACTTGAGTGGCATGTTTCTAAATGGAATGGGTATAGTTTTTGGGTAAATTCCAAGTCATCAGTAACATCTGACAATAAGTAAAAAGTGCAGTCAAGTTCAAGCTTGTTAACGTTCACATGAGCTCACAAGGTGACAATGACACAGTGCTTCATGGTTTTATTCATGCTACAACATTTATTGCTAGCCACCCTGAAACAGCCCTTGTCCTAGGCAACAGAGAAAACTGTGAAATATAACTTTCAAAAAGAGCAAAATCATGCAGATGCAAATGAAAATATGCTGAAGAATTTACTTATGAGTATCCTTGTTATCAGTGTCAACTTGACATAGCCTTAAGTTATGAGAGGAGATCCTCCTCTGGGGAACTGCCTACAGCAGATTGTCCCATGGGCATGGCTGTGGGGCACTGTGTCCATCATCACTTGGTGCTGGACGGCCTAGCCCCACTGTGGGCAGCAACATCCCTAAGCTAGTGATATTGGGCTGTAAAAGAAAGCTAGCTGACTGTAAGTCATAAAGAAAGCCAGTGAGTGGCATTCCTCCATTGTTTCTGCATCAGGTTCCTGCTTGAGTTTGCCGTGGTCCCCCCTCAGTGACAGCTCCAAGGGTAACATGAAGTAGACCCTTGGTTCCTAAAGTTGCTTTTGGTCATCGGGTTCTTATCGCAGCATCCAACGAAACTCTGACAATGTGCAAGTAACTGATTGCCAGCATCTCAAAGGAGTGGGCAGACCAGGTACACATGCCAGGACAGCTGAAGCGACTCTGCAAACAAGGCTGGCCTCTTCCACAGCCAAAGAACACCACTGCACAGAACTAGACCTCTGGTCCAAGCAAATTTAGCATGTGGGTAAATTGGAATTATTTTGTTACTACTAGTCATTTGTAGCTAAACGGAATTGTCAGATAACTCAATAAAGTGAGAGGTCACAGAATAATAATAAACGAGAGGAGTGGACTCACGACAACGCGTCTGCTATGGACTGTAATTTTTCCAGACATAGGGGAGACAGTTAAGATACTGTTTCTCACTTCTCATTAGTGTTTAGAAAACCCAGATCCACAATGGATCTGCTTCATTCTGGATAGGAGGGGGATGTTTCCTTGTCCTTTTCTGTTTATAAGGCCACTTTGGGAAAACTCCTATATATGTATTGTATGAATACATACATATGCCTCCACACATGAATACACAATACACCCACATGTGTGTATACACACACACACACACACACACACACACACACACACACACACACACACACATCACTCTACACATATAAATTCAAATTCCAGCTTGCAAGTCTCATGTCATTATGGCAGCAGAGGGCAATGGAAAACACTGAACCAATACAGGGCAACCCTTTGTCCTCTTTTGGAGGGTAGCTCTTGTTCCCTTTGCTTCGATTCAAGTCCCTGAACTACAGTATCCGTTCTACCAGCTCACCAGTTGGGGGCGCTTCACAGTCTTGTCTTCTCATGTGTTGAGTTTATTCAGGGTTCTGAAGGTGTAAACCGACATTATATATGATTTCACAGCCTCTACAGATGAACTGAAGGCCCAGAAAGCTGGTTAAGTTAGTGGTAGAATGAATATTTGTTTTTGGATCTCTTCCCTCCATGATGCATAGGATGGAGGTTGTAAGAGTGCTAACAACATTGTCTGGAAGATGGGCCTGTGGCTTGGTACCCAGGATGGAGAAAACACACATCACAACGTGAGCCGAAGAGGGATGGACTGGGCTTAGAGACCACCAAACCTTCAAACATTCTCCTTAAATCTCTTGCGATTTTAACATAATTCCTTTTTTCCTCTGACTCAGCCCCATTGGTGAGGCACAGGGCTCTATGTCTTCCTTAACATTTCCACTGAGAAACCCTCTGTGCTTCCATCTGCTAGTCTCCTTTCTCCATAGTCATATGATGTAAAGACTTCCAGCAGAGATTTGCGGTGCTCTTGATGGGTGTAGTGTGGCTTCAGTGTAGCAGCGCTTTTACCATGCACACAGGTATCAAACCCTGTGTTGTAATGCCTTCAATGGACAATGAAAATTTAAAAAATCAAAATACATGGTTGTGTTCATGTCTGAAAACTTCAAAGAACAAACAAACAAGCCAATAAATAAATAAATAAATAAATAAATAAATAAATAAATAATAAGATGTATGGTGCTCCAATCTAGGCTCTGGGGAACCTAGAATATTTGCCTTCTATTCAGAGATTTTTGGTGGAATCTAGAATCAGTTTTGTGAGTCTTTCTTTTCTTTCTATTCGTGTGTGTGTGTGTGTGTGTGTGTGTGTGTGTGTGTGTGTGTGTGTCTGTGTGTCTGTGTGTACGTGCGCACAGGTGACTGCAGAAGTCAGGAGAGGGCTTCATGTGTCTGTATGTGTCTGTGTCTATCTGTGTCTGTGTGTCTGTGTGTCTGTGTGTCTGTGTGTCTCTGGGATTGAGGTGTGGGAGGTTTTGAACTGCCAGTGAGCTCCCGAATTCATCTCTCAGCCAGTGCCCAGTTTTACATGGCTGCAGGGGATCAAATATCTCGGGTCCTATGGCTTGTAAATTACCCCCTCAGTGACTTCTGTTGTCGGTTGTTGTTGCTGCTACTGTTCCTGATAATTTTAGTTGTTCAGTGGCTGATTTTTTTTGTACCTGGTATGTCAATGGAGAAAAATGGTCTTCCAACAGTCTCCAGCTCACTGTGGTTTAGGATTTCTCCACTTCGCAGCTCACAATGGAGCAAAAGCAATCCACAGTTACAAGGAACACTCCATTTTTCTCCTGCACTTTTCTCCACCCTAATCCATGATCCTATCTTACCATGCTGATTGGTAGCCGTGCAGTTTGGGAGCAGTAACTGGGGATGTAGCTTTATTGGTACAGTAGTGTCCTGGCAGGCACGAACCCCTGACTTCCAGACTGTCAACTAGAGAGAGGGCGTAGAAGCCCAAGGTCACTTTCAGCTACGTCAAGAGTTCAGTGCAGACCTGGGATACGATGACAACCTGTCTCAAAGAAAACAGAGGAGCAATGAGGTGGCTCGGTGGGCAAAGCAGCCCCTGTCCTAGAGCAACACCATGCAACCCAAGCTCCAAACTCTGTAAAAAGAGCTGGGACAGTAGCGTGCATGTCTGTGGTTCCAGACCTCCTGTGCTGAGTGGGCAGCAGAGACAACTAAAGGCCCCTAAACTGGGAGGCCAGCTAGCCTGACTTACACAATAGGAAAACCAGAGATGCTGTCTCAAATAAGGTAGAAGCTGAGGCCTCACATCTGACACTATTCTTCAGATGCAGACACTTCAGAAAACATACACGCTTGGGGGGGGTAGGTGGTTACCCTGATATTTTCAATTTATAGGTTTATTGGAATCTAACCCACCAACAGTCAAGGATCACCTGTACCTCATCATGGTAGTAGAAGTTTTTAAAAATGTATTGGCCGTATACAGTCTTTACTGCAAATGAGTTTGACAGAAGCAAGCACAAGGTGCAGTGGACAGAAAAGGCACAGTCACCTTACCACACAGGCACACTTTTCTCCATCCAGTTCCTTTAGTGTGAATGCAGGCAGCTGGTTTGATCCTGAATCCCCGATGCTTCCTGGAGCCACATCACCTGTTCCCAAGCCTCACTCAGGCCAGGTCCCTTCTTATGCAGATGCTTGCAGCCCTGCCTTGTACCCCAGAGGTGTTAGTGGCAGGTCAGGTAGTGCTCTGGACACACGGTAGGAGTCAGAGAAATTAACACATTTCCAAGGGCCTCTGTGACGTAAGACCATCTGCTCAGACAATTGGAGCAAATTTAGTGTGGGGAAACGAGGGTACCAAGAGCAAAACCACAACATAACCCATATAATTGGCACGTTATTGGACAGGGGAGCTCCCTTCTGGATGCCATGATACGAAAACCAATCCAGAAGCTTACAAACCATGTTATTACAGTTTGAAAGAAAAACAGTCCAGGCAGCTTGGCAGCATGGAAAATGGTGAGAGGAGACGATTGGGCCCAGGAGAACAATGGACAGGATCAGTGAGAGCATGCTCGGGACACTGGGTGGCATCCAGAGAACACATAGAAAGGGTTAGCATGCCTTTTGGTTCAGGTTTCATTAAATATATGCTTTGGGCAGATTAGAATGTTATCTTTGCCCAGGGCCAAGGTAGAACCCAGATTCTATTCTTGTCCACAAAGAGATAGCTTTCCTGTAATGAACCTCTAAATAACACTGCTTTCTCCACCCACTCTCTTGTGGTATTTTAATTTTTTATTATTTTTTATTTATTTATTTATTTATTGGTTTTTGTGAGACAGGGTTTCTCTGTGTAGCCTTGGCTGTCCTGGACTCTCTTTGTAGACCAGGCTGGCCTCGAACTCACAGCAATCCGCCTGCCTCTGCCTCCCGAGTGCTGGGATTAAAGGCGTGTGCCACCACGCCCGGCTTTTTGATATAAGGGGCAATTATGGTTCCTTTTCCTAAAATTGGTGTCACCAGGGAAATGGGGTGTGAAGCTGACCCCCTTGAGGATAACAGGTCACAAAGACAGTGGCTTCCTTTCTGGCTCTCAGGTGTTCCTTTGCCTTTTTTTTTTTAAGGTTCTGAGGGTTATTGGCAAACTTTACCTTATAAACACATCACTTATCCATGTCTCTATCATTATATGACATTCTGTCCCCATAAACTTTATTCTAAGCTGAGTGAGCAGTCTATATGATAAAGTTTATTGTAAAAGAGGGAAAAGTAGATTTGGGGAGCTCTCTTGCAGGCCTGTAGCCAGGATGCTTTGGAAGGCTACTGTCATGCCTACATCTCTGCTGAATAGGATCCACCTGAAGACTCCTGCGCCCTTTGCTGCCTCTCTTCTGCCTTCATCCTGGCCTCGGGATGTCCTGCATGGGTCCCTCTCAGCAGCTGTGTGAGTCTGCTCAAGAATGAGCCCAACACTGTGACTTCATAATTTACAGGGCTTCAGTACCTCCTGGCTGGCCTCTGACCTCGTGTCTCTTCCTGCAATCCCTCCCTTTGGGGTACCACTCTTTTCCTCTTGGGTGGCAGGCAGCAGCAGAGCTGTAGTAAATTGGCCCTAATCCTCTTCTTCCACCTCTTCCAGACCCTGCACACACCTTGGACTGTGTCTGCAGTCCCACTGTGCTGTGTCTCTGTGGGAACCCTGACAACATCAAGTATGGGTGTCCTCTTCTCTAGGCAATGGCGGGGAAGTACAGGCAGGACAGCACTTCTTTTCAGCCTCTTCCCTACCTGATGGCTGTCCTCTGGAGAGTCACTTTTCGAGGATGCAAGGACTTGAAAGGCTGGCTTATCAGCTGCCCTCTTTTGATGCCCAGGGAAGTCAGCCGGATCTGTGGGAGTGGGGAAAGGTGTTAATCCTGGTTGTACTGACTCGGCTTGGCTGATGGAGTCATCCTGCTGGCGTGCCTGGCGTTTCAATAGGCTGTAAGTTGCCATGGGTTCATTGAACAACCTATGAAGTAAAGATTTCCAGATGTCACTTGTGTCAAATCCCATATCCACCATGGCTGCCATGATTGCAGGGTCCAGGCTCCTAGGATCCATATCATCGCAATGGTTTGGTGAGCCCTCATCTCCTTGCCTAAGCCAAGGGTGCTCCATAATGTCCTTTACTGTTGGTCTCTCTGTAGGATTTACAGTTAATAAGCATCGGATAATGTCCTGCAGTTCTTGCGAGAGGTATGAGGGAACATCATACTGTCCTAGCAAAACTTGGCTCCCTAGCTCTTGAAAAGTGGTACCTTCAAATGGCAGGGTCCCAGTCACCATAAAGTATAGAAGAATACCCATGTTCCATGTGTCCACTTTGGTGCCATCATAGGGTTGGTGCAGGAAACATTCGGGAGCACCAAATTGTAAGGCACCACAGAACCCAGAAAGCTTCTTGCCCGGCTTGACTAAGGCACCCACGCCGAAATCTATGATTTTGACTTTGCCTGTGGCATCCACCATGATGTTATCTGGTTTGAGGTCTCTATGAACGATGCCTAGGTCGTGGCAATAGCACATGGCATATACGATCTGCTTGAATATTTTCCGAGCCACACCTTCCTGCAGGTAGCCAACTTGTTGGATCCAGTCCAACAGCTCGCGTCCGTCAGCCAGTTCCAGGATCAGAAAGATACTCTCTTTGGTTTCAATGACCTGGAGCAATGAGACAATGTTGGGATGGTTCATCCTCTTCATTATCTCCACTTCGGACCTAGCTGGGAAGGCCTGTTTTCGCCCTTTCCGCAGGACTTTTATCGCTACCTCAGAGCCGGTGAGGCGGTGCTGGGCCAGCTTCACCTGGGCACAGGCCCCCTGGCCAATAGTCCTCAAGATGGCGTACTGCGCCCGGAGCGCCTCATAGGTGAGGATGGGCACTGGGCTGGGCCCTACTGTCAACCCACCCCTTGGACCACACATCTCTGGTGGCAAAGCTACCCAAACAAATGTAAAAAATTTAAAAGTAGAGTGAAAATAAAATTTCCAAGCATAGAACAAACCAAAACAAAATATATGCTCTCCCAGATATACACACATCAACAAGGAAATAAAAACCAAACACCCAAAAGCAAAACACATTCACATACAAAGGCACACACGCATACAAACAAATTCACTATCAGTCAAATTCCACTGAACACTGCACCAATCAGACCACCTCTCAAAACACCCACAGAAAGCCAGCCTAGCCCATCCTCCCTTTTACCTACTGTTCAGACTCCATCACAATGACCCCTCCTCATGAGATCACATCAGGACAAAGACAAATTGCTATGGGCACAGCTCTTCACCAGCTCCTCCATTGTGACCTCTCACCTTGCTCCCCGCCAAACAGCCACAGGCAGTCCTCGAAAACCATAAATAACAGAATAAAAATACCCCTTTTTAAGTTGTTCTGGTCACGTGTTTTATCACAATGGTTATAAATTCGCACAGTTTGTGACTGAACACACTAGTTTGCCTGCACTCAGCTAGAGATAGATCAGAAGGGAATCCAGGACTGAGTGGACAGGGGAGAGAACAGCTGAGCTGCAGAGGAGACTGTCTTCCACCCAACATGCTTATTTTACTGGGAGAACAGGGACCAGAGAGAAATAACTCGCGAGAGCAATGGTTGGCAGGCAGAATGCAGCCCACAGATCCTGCCTCCAACCCCAGAGGTCTATGTGCTCCTTCTAAAGGTGGCTGATGACTTCAGCATTCGGGTTGAGACCTTCCACCCCGTGCTAGGGCGGCTTTCCACATGTAACGGCCTTCACATTTTTATATGCACACACAGGTACATGAGAATACAGGAAGAACCCTCCCACACAGTGTTACAAAACCTCATTGTTAAAGCCTGTATTAGAAAGTTGAATGGGAATCAAAACCCAACCATAGTTAATTAGCTTCTATGCCTCCTTGATTACACCATTGTGGAAACTTTTGGCTGTAAAGAAATACCTGAACTGTAGACAGAACTAGTGCTATATGCACAATGAAAGAAATTCAGAGACAAGGGTGGGAGCGCTTGATAATGGCACAGAGGGTCTCACAAAAGCAAGGAGAACTGGGAAAGTGTCACAGGCTCAAATCCCTTGTTTCTTAATTACTGCCTTGACATTGCAGCCCAGGAATAGAAAATCAAGCATTATTTTCATGCCTAACCCTATGGTGATATTCCCTGAGCTGATCATCATTCACAGTATAAAACAACATAATAATTTTTTTAACTTTCTTCTACGTCATATTTCTGCATGTACTTATCCAGTAATATTTGACCTGTCAAAGAAACTTATAAGAATTTAGTGTTTGTTTCATAATTTTTTAAAAACCTAGTCCTTTGAAGAGGTATTTCTCCTGTTCTTTTCAAATTGGGCTATTATAGTGATTGCTCAAATGTTGCTAAACACTTTGAGAAACACACACACACACACACACACACACACACACACACACACTTGCATATGGATAGATGGAGAGAGAGAGAGAAAGAGAGAGAGAGAGAGAGAGAGAGAGAGAGAGAGAGAGAGAGAGAGAGAGAGTTTTGTTTCTTTGTGGGATCTCTTTGAGACAGGACTTCATGTAGCCCAAAATAGAATCAAATTTACTATGTAACTGAGACTAACTTGAAGTCCTCATCATCCTGCCTCTATTTCTCTAGTAGAATTACAGATATGTGCTGCCATATTCAAATTACATACAGTTTTATGCTTCCATTGTCTTTGTTTATCAACTCATTTGATCCTGGCAACTACTCATTCGGTTATCCCCATGCCCATTTCAGACTCGGAATGACCGAAGAGGAGGAAATGTGAGGGGATTGCCCAAATAATGCCACACTGTGGAAACAGCTCACCTAAAATCCTGAGGTCAAACCCTCTCCTCTTCTCCAAGTTTCCTATCTGTCACATGACAAGTTCAAATACAATCTGTGACAGGCACACACTTCTCTAGAAAGGAGAAGTTGTTTTAAATAATATATTGGTGAAAATTACATATTTGGAGTGTTTTAAAACTCAAAAAAATAAGTACTCAAAGAAGAAAAAAATGACAGGTGTTCAAAAAAATCTAACAAAGACATAGTACAGGAAACCTCTTGCTCTATTACGGCTTATATCAGAAGTGCCCCTTGAAGACCCATGGGCCTGAAGGTTCCCCATGGCTTTTCGAGAGTGCTTAGATCTTGGGGACTCTGGCCTCCTCAATGAACTACTAAGTTAATGGATTCATAATTTGATTGATTGATAGTTGAGAATTACTGGGAGGTGGCAGAAACCTAGAAAGTGGGACATACTCAAAGGAAGTAGGTCCCTGGGTACACCCTCAGGAGGATGTGTATCCCTCCCCCTCCCCCAGCTCTCAGCCTCCCATCTGCTTTGGTGTGTCCCAGTCTGCATTACCACACACATTCCTCACCATGACACTCCACCTGACCATGGACCCAGAGTCAGTGGGCCAATAGAGCATAAACTGACAGCTCCAGTGCTGAGCCAAAGCAAACATTTCATCCTCGGAGCTGTTTTCTCAGGGGCTTTGTTACTGTGATGGAAAGCTGACTCAGCAACATTTGTTGAAATGAGAACAGGGATGATTAAGGTCTAGAACAAGATATGTCATAATAGCAGGAATGTCTAGACCAATGGTTCTCTACCTAGGGTAGGGGCTGGCACAGTGGTGGGAACAATGTCACAAGTTACCCAGGGACAGAGGCCAAGGGTGCAGCTAAACAACCATGATAAACACAAAACTGCTGCTTGATGCCTACTAAATAAAAATAATAGTATTCAACAGATTAACATAACCACCCCAAGAATATTGTCTTTGTATTGGCCATTCTATCTGTAAAAATAACTCATTCATAATCCAAAGCAAACTGAGGGAGACGCCAGGCCTGACAGTGAGAGGCTGGTGGATGGAGAACCCTAAAGGAGTCTTCTGTTGGCCTTTTATTCTGCAAAATGTTAGTCTTATTCTGTATAAATATCAGTCATGGGAGAATGCCATAATCACGTTCTTTTTTCAAAGCTTCTTGGACCCCAGATGGATAAGAACGTTGGCAAGCTTACCAATTATGTTCTCTGAGATAATAATCACCTTGTCCCTCATTGAAATCCTAGGTAACCCAAAGAAAACTCAAGGTGACTGAAGCCCCTTTGTCATTTTATATTTATTTCTTTACAAAGTGAGAATAAAAGACATATTTGTTTATGGTAGAGACTGTTATTTGCTTCCCCATCAGCTGTTATTATTCCCTTTCTTTCTCCCCAGGAAAATATCTGTAATAATGCCCCATGTATCCCCTAGCCTGGAAGCTACAGCTTACGTTTAAGCCATCCTGACAGCTCCCTTGTCTGTGGATGGACAAAAAGTGAATCTATTGGAGGAGAGAGCAGAGTTCAGGAGTCTGAAAGGCCATCCTCAGTCCTGACACCAACTTCAAGTCTAGAGGTCTCTATAAAATCCTTGCTTGGTCACAGTGATTACCGAGGACATACAGAATTCCATGGACTGGAAGCTCTGAACCCAGGAGCCAAAATAAACGTTTTCTCCAAGTAGGTTTGTTTAGGTATTTTGTTAGCACAGTATAGAGCAACTCACATAGCAGAAGCCTGGCAAGCCCAACTGAAGCGACATGTTAAATGGTACCTCCCTGTGTGACGGTGAGCAGTTCTCTCAATTTTTCTGAGTCCCCATTTCCTCGTCTGAGGTAGAAACTGAACAAATAATTTACTTAATTGGTAGTATTTTTGGGGAAAATCATATGTCAACTTTTGCCTTTGAAGAAAGGAAACCTAATTAAAATAGCTTAAACTATTCTAAGTAGAAATAGAAAGTTCACTTGGTGGCAGAAAGTATTTGTGCACATGATTTCAAGGCCACATGGCAGTTCTGGGGTAAGCAGCTTACCTACAGTATTACAGGGTCCCATTGGAAGTAGCTACCCTAGGCTGAGTGAAGGTACATATCCATAGTTATATCTTAAAGAGTGGATTGGCCAGGTCTCTGTGAAGTGATCAGTGGTCTTCTATGGAAAGATAAGGAAGAAATATGAGACATACATAAGAATATTTATTTTATATGGGCAAAGAAGAGGTCCTATGACCAACAACAAAGCATTGCCAAGGACTAAGCTTCGCATAAGAGATGACAGTCTGGGCAGGTCTCCAGGGACCACTTTATACAATGTCTGTGCCACATAAATGCAAACACATTGGCTTTTCTCTTGTCTGCCAGGGGACATAGCCAGCAGAACTCTGTAACCTTCCCTCTGGAGAGGCCTAACAGCCCCAGGAAGAGCCAGGTAAGAGCCTATCCAGCTTTTCTCATGCCTGCCTGGGGACACAGCCTGCAAAGCTCTATAACATGCCCTCTGGAGGAGGTGTGCTGGCCCAGGATCATCGAGGCCTGTGGGACCCCAGGAACAGCCAAACTAAAGTCCACCCAGCCTATCTTCTGACTGTCTGGGACATAGCCAGCAAAGGAACATCCAGGCTTGCATGTCTCCAGGAACACCCAGGCAGCAGAAGTGAGCAGTCTGCTATTCCCAAGGCTCTGCTTGCCTCCTGGAAGAGTCTTTTCAGTATCAGAAACATCTAACCAAGACCAGGAACAATCAGATGGCTAAAGGCCAGAGTAAGAACACAATCAACAAGAGCCAAGGCAATATGGCACTGCCAGAACCCAGCTACCCTACTACATCCAGCCCTGGACACCCTCACACAGCTGAAGCAAAAGAAGATGACCTTAAATCCAACCTTATAAAGATGATAGAGGCCTTAAAATAAGATATGAATGAATTCCTTAAAGAAATACAAGAAAATTCAATCAAATAGGTGAAGGAAATGACTAGGCTCCTTAATGAAATAAAGGAAAATACAAATAAACAAGTGAAGGAAATTAATAAAACTGTCCAAGACCTGAAAATGGAAATAGAAGCAATAAACAAAACACAAACTGAGGCAATCTTGGAGATGGAAAACCTAGAAAAGAAAAGAAGAACTATAGACACAAGCATCATCAACAAAACACAAGAGATGGATGAAAGAATCTCAAGTGTAGAAAATACAATTGAAGAAATCAATACCTACGTCAAAGAAAATGTTAAATCTAAAAAGTTCCAGAAACAAACAAACAAACAAACAAAAAAGTTCTAGAAACAAAACATCTAAGAAATCTGGGACACTATCAAAAGAACAATAAGAAGAGGAATAAAAAAGGAGAAAACTCCAAGCTCCAAGGACCAGAAAATATTTTCAACAGTGCTGTAGAAGAAAACTTCCCCAACCTAAAAATGAGATGCCTATAAACATACAAGAAGCTTACAAAATACCAAATAGATTAGACCAGAAAAGAAAATCCTCCTACCACATAATAATCAACACCCTACAAATAGAGAACAAAGAATGAATATTAAAAACTGTAAAGGAAAAAGGCAAAATCACATACAAAGTCAAACCTATCAGATTATACATGACCCTTCAAGAGAGACTCTACAAGCCTGGGCATATATGTTGCACACACTAAGAGATCCCAGATATCAGCCCAGACTACTGTACCTAGGAAAGTTTCAATCAGCATAGATGGAGAAAACATGATATCACATGACAAAACCAAGTTTAAATAGTACCTAGACAAAAATCCAGCCCTACAGAAGATACTAGAAAGAAAACTCCAACCCACTGAGGCTAATTACACCCAGGAAAACACAGGAAATAAATAACTCCACATCAGCAAACCCAAAAAAGGGAAGCACAAATACACATATACCACACACATAGATGTTTTCACCACCAATATCAAAATAAAAGGAACTAATAATCATTGGTCATTAATATCTCTCAACATCAAGGGACTCAATTCACCAATAAAAAGACACAGGCTATCAGAATGGATGTGAAAACAGGATCCATCATTCTGCTGCATACAAGAAATACACCTCAGCAACAAAGACATTATATCAGTGTAAAGACCTGGAAAAATTTTTTCTAAGCAAACAGACCCAAGAAACAAGCTGGAGTAGCCATCCTAGTATCTAATAAAATAGAACTTCAACCAAAAATAATCAAAAGAGATAGGGAAGGACATTTCATACTCATCAAAGAAAAAAAGTTCACCATTCTCACTTCTGAATATCTATGACACAAATGCAAGGGCATCTACATTCATAAAAGAGACATTGCTAAAACTTAAATTAACACCAAACCCCACATATTAAAAGTGGAAGACTTCAACACCTTACTCTCACCAATGGACAGATCATTGAGACAGAAACTAAACAGAGAAATAATAAAACTAATAGATTTCATTGATCAAAATGACCTAACAGATATTTACAGATAGAAAATTTCACCCAAACAAAAAAGAATATATATTCTTCTCAGCACCCCATGGAACCTTATCCAAAATTGAGCATATACTTTGTCACAAGGCGAACCTCAATAGATACAATAAAACTTTGTATCTTCTCTTCCTCAGTCACAGACACAGGGGAAGGGAATAGGGTGAAGGAATGGGAGGATACAAGGGATTGGATAACAATTTAGATGTAATATGAATAAATTAATTAAAAGACTCTTTGTATCTTATCAGACTACCATGGATTAATGATAGATTTCAACAACAGAAACAAGAGAAAACACACAAACTAATGGAAAATGAACAACTCCCTACTTAGTAACCACTAGACCAGGAAATAAAAAAAGAAATTAAAGACTTTCTAGAATTCAATGAAAATGAAGGGATAACATACCCAAAATTATGGGACACAATGAGAGCAATGCTAAGGGGAAAGTTCATAGCACTGAATGCATGCATAAAGAAACTGGAGAGTGACAATACTAGCAATTTAAAAGTACACCTGAAAACTCTAGAACAAAGAGAAGCAAACACACCCAAGAGGAATAGATGGTGGGAAATAAGCAAACTCAGGGCTGAAATCAATAACTTAGAAACAAACAGAATAATACAAAGAATCAATGAAACAAAGAGCTGGTTCATTGAGAAAATCAACAAGATAGACAAACTCGTGGCCAAACTAGTAGAAGGCAGAGAGGAGAGAAGATATCCAAATTAACAAAATCAGAAATGAAAAGGAGGATATAACAACAGACACTGTGGAAATCTAAAGAATCATTAGCTCTTACTCCAAAAGTCTGTATTCTACAAAATTGGAAAATCTAAAGGAAATGTATGAATTTCTTGATAGATTTCACTGACTAAAGTTAAACAGAGATCAGGTAAACAGTTTAAGCAGTCCTATAACCTCTAAGGAAATAGAAATAGTCATCAAAATCTCTCAACAACAACAACAACAAAAAGCCCAGGGTTTTAACACAGAATTCTACCAGACTTTCAAAGAAGAGCTGATACCAATACTCCTCAAACTATTCCACAAAATAGAAACAGAAAGATGATTGTCAAACTCATCCTACGAAGACACAGTCACCCTGATACCTAAACCACACAAAGACTCAACAAAGAAAGAGAATTTCAGACCAACTTCCCACATTAACATCAATGCAAAAAATACTCAATAAAATGTTCACAAACCAAATCCAAGAACACATTAAAAACATATTTTTTTTTTGGTTTTTCGAGACAGGATTTCTCTGTATAGCCTTGGCTGTCCTAGACTAACTTTGTAGACCAGGCTGGCCTTGAACTCACAGCAATCTGCCTGCCTCTGCCTCCTGAGTGCTGGGATTAAAGGTATAAGCCTCCACCGCCTGGCAAAAACATAATTTACCATGATCAAGTAGGCTTCATCTCAGGGATGCAGGAATGGTTCAACATATGAAAATCCATTAATGTATATGTATATACTATAATAATAATAATATAAAATATAATAATAATAAAATGTATCTACTATATAAACAAAGAAAAAATCACATGATCATCTCATTAGATGCAGAAAAATTTCTTGACAAAAGCTAACACTATTTCATGATAAAAGTCTTGGAAAGATCAGGGCTACAAGACCTACACCTACAAATAATAAAGGTAATATACAGCAAGCCTATAGCCAACATCAAACTAAATGCAGAGAAAATCAAAGCAATTCCACTAAAATCAGGTATAAAACAAGGCTGTCCTTATCACCATGTATTTTTAATAATATTTGAAGTTCTAGCTAGAGCAATAAGGCAACTAAAGGAGATCAAGCAGAAACAAATTGGAAAGGAAGATGTTCAAGTATTCTTATTTGCAGGTGATATGACAGTATACATAAGCAACCCCAAAATTTCTACCAGAGAACTCCTACATCTGATAAACACCTTCAACAAAGTGGCTGGATAAAAAATTAACTAAAATAAATCAGTAGCCCTCCCATATACAAATGACAAGTGGACTGAGAAAGAAATTAGGGAAACAACTCTCTTCTTGATAGCCACAAATATACTGAGGTAGTTCTAATGAAGCAAGTGAAAGACCTGTATGACAAAAACTTCAAGCCTCTGGAAAAAAAAAAAAACTGAAGATGGAAAGATCGCCCATGTTCATGGATCAATAGGATTAACATAGTAAAACTTATCATTTACCAAAAGCAATCTATAGATTGAATGCAATTCCCAGCAAAATACCAACACAATTCTTTACAGACATTGAGAGAATAATTCTCAACTTCATATGGAAAAAAAACTGAGAATGGCTAAAACAGTCCGACACAATAAAAGTATTTCTGGATCTATCTTCATCTCTGACTTCAAACTGTACTACAGAGTGTAGTAATAGAAATGGCATGGCATTGGCATAGAAACAGATTGGGTGATCAATGAAATTGAACCAAAGATCCATAAAGAAACCCACACACCTATGGACCCTTGATTTTTGACAAAGGCTCCAAAACCATACAATGGAAAAAAAGAAAACGTCTTCAACATATGGTGTTGGTCTAACTGAATGTCTACATGTAGAATAATGCAAATAGACCCTTATTTATCACCCTGCACAAACTCAAGTCCAAGTGGATCAAAGACCTCTTTTAGAGGAGGAAGTGGGACCCAGCCTTGAACTCAATGGCACGGGAGACAACTTTCCAAATAGAGCACCAAAACCTCAAGCTCAAGATCAACAATTACTAAATGGGACATCATGAGGCTGAAAAGCTTCTGTAAGGCAAAGTGCACTGTCAATAGAACAAAATGATGGCCTACAGACTGGGAAAAGATCATCACCAACCCTACATCTAACAAAGGGCTAATATCTAAAATATATATAAGGAACTTAAGAAATTAAACACCAACTAACCAAATAAGCCAATTTTAAAATGGGGTACAGAGCTGAACAGGGAATTCACATCAGAAGAATCTCTAATAGCCAGGAAGCACTTAGAGAAATGCTCAAGGTCCTTACTCATCAGAGAAATGCAAATCAAAAAGACTCTGAGATTCTATCTTATATCCATCAGAATGGCTAAGATCAAAACCTCAAGTGACAGCACATGCAGGTGAGAATATGGAGAAAAAGAAACACCTCTGCATTGTTGGTGGTTGTGCAAAATTGTACAACCACGTTGGAAATCATTCTGGTGCTTTCTTAGAAAACTGGGAATAGTTCTACCACAAGACCCAACTTACACCACTCCTGGGCATATACCCAAAAGATGCTCTCCCATACCACAAGGATATTTGCTTAACTGTGTTCATAGCAACTTCATTCATAATAGCCAGAAATTGGAAACAACTCACATGTTCCTCAACCAAAGAATGGATAAAAACAAAAGAACAAAAAACAAAAAAACAAAAATCCTGTGGTACATTTACACAATGGAATACTACTTGGCTATTACAAACAAGGAGATCATGAAATTTGCAGGCAAATGGATGTAAATATAAAAGATCATCCTGAGAGAGGTAATCTCGACCCAGAAGGACACGCATGGTATATACTCACTTATAAATGCATATTGGCCATATAGCAAAGGATAGCCATACTACAATTCACAGACCCAAAGAAGTAACAAAAAAGGTCCAAGGGAGTATGTTTGACTCTCACATAGAAGGGGAAATAGAATAGACTCGGAAGTGATTGCAGAGAGGGAACAGGATACGAGAGGGAGTGCTGAGGAAAATAAGGCTGGGGACATCTCTGAGACATGCTGGAAACCTATGGCAGGTAGGCTCATGGGAGGATGTAAAAGTGGTTCTAGCTGAGACTCCTAGTAGTGGGGATCATGGACACTGAAGAGGCCATGCTCTAACCAGACAGGACCCCTAGTGGGGGGAGGGGAGCACCAACCCACTCACAAAAACTTGGACCCAAAATTTACCCTGACTACAAGGTGTGCATGGATAAAGATAAAGCAGAGATTGAGGGAATATCCACCCAATGCCTGGCCCAACCTGAGACCCACACGAAGGGAGAGAGCCAAACCCTGCCACTATTAAGGACAGTCTGCTTTGCTTGTAAATATGAGCTTAGCATAGTGGTCCTCTGAGAGGCTCCACCCCTGTTTTGTTGGATCGAAACAGATGCTGAGACTCACAGCCAAACATTTAGGGGGAGCACAAGGAGCCTTGTGGAAGAGTGGCGGGAGGAGAAGGAGCTGGAAGGGACAGGAGCTCTACATGGAGACCAGCAGAGCCAACTAACCTGGGCTCAGAGGGACTTGTGGATACTGAAGCACTAACCGAGGACCATGCACGCATGGTCTGGACCTAGGGCCCCAACACATATGTACCTGATGGGCAGCTTGGTCTTCATGTGGGTCCCCTAGTAAGGGGAGTGGAGGCTGTCTATGACATGCGCGCTGTTCCTTCACTCCCTAGTGGGGCTGCCTTGCCAGGCCACAGGGGAAGAGGATGTACTCAGTCCTGATGTGACTCGATGTGCTGGAGTGGGTTGGTGGGGAGCTCCCCTTTTCTGGGGAGTAGGGCAGGGAGAAGAGGGTAAAGAGGGTGGGAGGTTGGGACCAGGAGCCGACGAGGGAGGGGTTACAATTGAGATGTAAAATGAATAAATAAATAAATAATATTTTTTAAAAAGATGCACACACATTGACTTTGAACACCCCTTTTTTACTGTGCAAAAATAACAGGACCCCCTCCAGGGGATTCTTAACCCAGGCAAGCGCGCAAGCGCGCGCGCGCACACGCACACACACACATACACAAACACACACACACACTCACACAAACACACACACACGAGCTGGGGTGGGGAGACAGAGAGAGAGAGAGAGAGAGAGAGAGAGAGAGAGAGAGAGAGAGAGAGAGAGAGAGAATGCTTCTACCACACCAACACACAGTTTCACTCTGCCCTTTTTTTTACTGTATCCCCAGTCAGGAGGTAAGTATCTTTGTCATGGCCCTTACTGGATTTTCATTTCAAGCTAACTTGAAATGCTTGCTTGGGGCTACAAGTCAAAGCAGAGTTTACAAGAAAAAGAGCAACCAGTTCTCCCTTCTCGCCCAGTGTTCATCTCCTAGGAAGGAAACAGACTTGTCCACCTTCTCCCCATTTATATAGCTGCATGAAATGGTGTGCAGGCCTATGAATGTTTTCCTCCACTTTTGGAAAACTGAACCATGCTGCTCTCAAAGCAGCGCAGCACTTGTCTAGGTTAATACATAATGCACGCAAGTTCATTCAGTCCTTCAGATGTGGTACAGCCTCTATAGAGTGAACAACCGTGCTTAGCGCTGAGATGTCTACCCTCTGTAGCCAATCTTAATAGTGTAGTACCCAGATATCCCAGATCGCGAGACTCCCCGAAAAGACCGCCAGGACTCGATACCGATGCAACACACACAGGGTCCTGTATTACAGGCTCGAGCTCAGGCCACAATCCTTCCTAAGGCAACATGATAGGAGAGTGACTCAGAGCTTCAAAGGTAGTGGGTTTATAAAAGGGGGGAAAAACATAAGTGGGGGTTGTGGGTCACAGGAATGGTGACCTTTAGGCAGGTTGGGTGGAGGTTGGATCCCAAGGAGAAGTTTGTTGTTGTTTTTTTTTTAATCTCAGAGGAACATTAGGTGCTGATTGCATCTAATCGCTTCAGTGGAGTTTCTGGAGACTGCTGGCAGGTGCAGTTGACAACAGTACATGGTCATTCCCAGAATGCAGGGGGAAGTAAGGGTCACCTAGAGGACACGTTCTCACAGAACGTACAGACCACAGTATTTAGTTACAGAACACACAGGACATGGCGTTAGTTTGGTCCTTGCAATAGCACTAATAAATATGCTAGTGCATTTATCTTTATGCTTTAGTGCTTCTATTTGTATAGAGAACATTCCTTGAGGTTGGAACAATAAAGATGTTATTATATCTTATCTTTGGAGATTTCCTGAATTATCTTTACTTATGTGTATGTGTGTGGGGTGTGGGGTTTATGCACATGAGTGCGGGTGCCCATGGAGGTCAGAGGGAGGTAGCTAGAGTGACAGCCAGTAAGGTGCTGAGAACTGAACTTGCATTCTCTGCTCTAGCATTAACTGTTTTGCCTGCTGACCTATGCTACCTTAGCCACTTCTGTGTACAGTTTAACGGCTACAGAGTCTATGCCTGTGTGTGGGTTCCTTTCTCTGGGAGGCTGGGCTGAGAATCTGGACACAGAGTTTTCTTCAGCCTTCTGGAGGCCAGCTGAGGAAGGCTCTGGCCTGAAAACCAGTCATGAAGAAGGCCTCCTGGGCAGCTTTCCAGCCAGATCGCCCAGCTCTAGGGAGTACAGAGTAGCTAAGCTCAGCTCAGCCACTCACCAGCTCACCCAGGGTTGAGACCATGGGAATCTGGGTCCCTTCCAGAGCGGGAAAGGAGCCTCTGACTTGTGAAAAGCTTGATTAAAATGAAGACAGTCAAGAGTCAAAGAGCTAGATTTTAAATCACTAAGCTTAATGATAACAGAAAGACAAGGACAGAGAGCTAGGTTTTTAAACCAAGGGTCCCTGAATAGCAGGAGCCACTCCCAGGTCACTTCCAGGGGCTTGTCTCCAGGGCACTTTGATATGTTTTTCTTCAAAGAGCCAGCTTTTGACACATTTTGTGTGGGTTTGGGGTGGGGGTGGGGTGGGAGGGAACACACAGGAGGGGAGGGGGGGAGGGTCTGGGGGCCTCCTGTCATCAGGGCCCACACCTGTGACCATCTATCCAGTGGCCCCAGCTCACCCGCCCCATCTTACTGCCTAAGTGAATCCAGGTTCATTTTTTTTTAAGTAGCACTATGTTTGAGGGTTTTGTTGTTTGCTTTGCAGTATGTGACCTAAATCCTAGGCCTTGCACATGCTAAGCAAGCATTTTACCCTGACATACATCCTTAGCTCTTTAATATTTTATTTTTATTTTGAGACAGGGTACCATTACATTTCTTCCAGTGGTCTTAAATTCGTTCTGTAGCCGAAGCAAGCCTTCAGCTTACAAATCCCCCTAGCCTGGCAAGTGACTGAAATTACAGGCCCATACGAAAACAAGCAAACAACCCACAGCATTATATTTTAACTTCTGCATTGTTCCATTTCCCAGATAAGTAAGTACCAAATGGGCAGACACGTCTTATTAAGTATACACATGCATAAAAATGTTACACAAAATGAAGGGACAAAAATGAACAGCTCTTGAGAGATATGCTAAACACCTGGATGCTGGGGCTTCTGTGATTCTCCCTGTGGTCTTAACACCTGGACCAGAGACATTCATTTTAAGTTACTCACTTGGATACACAAGAAAGACCACCGCCTGTGCAAAAGAGCCACACACAGTCACTCTGGAACAACTTGCTTTAAGTAGATCATCTTAGAGCTAGAGCATTTTGCCTAATGGGCACAAGGCCCTGGATCCACCTTCAGCAACACACACACACACACACACACACACACACACACACACACACACACACACGTTCTTTGGCAGGTGAGGGAACTAAGCCTCTGGGAGGTTGTCACTATCCTTGGGATGCTGGACTAGTAATTCTGGAGGGGGCTTACCATCTAGTTTTGCTGACCTCAAATCTCAAATTCTAATCATTATTTTAAAAAAGAGTATTACATGTATCCCCCCCTTCCTCCCTCCCTCCCGCTTTCACCCTATTTCCCTCCCCTAGGTCTAAGACCCAGTCTCATCTTGGTTGCCTACTTATTCTTTCTTTGAGTGCCATCAGGCCTCCCCACCAAGGGGAGTTGGACAAATAGGGGGCCCCAGAGTTCATGTCAAAGTCAGTCTCTGCTCTCCACATGAGATAACAATTGAGTTGTAATCTGAATAAATTAATTTTTAAAAATTTAACAGAAAACAAAACAACAACAACAACAAATATTACAATAAAAAAAAAGCATCAGATGTTTTCAGTGATGGTTCCTGGATGTTATATAGACACATACCATCATGCATGACCTGGTGGTAGGTGTGATAATATGAAGGAAATACAGAAAAGGTAGGGAGGTGAGGGGAGACTTATCAACACACAACCTATAGTTGTATTAAAGCTTACAGAAATCACTAACTGTATTAAAAATGAATTCTGCTGAGCATGTGCCTCCTTTAATGGGCCCATTGCTTTGTAAACACTCCATATTTTCACAGCAGCCTTACCCCTGCATGAATCTTATGAATGGAACCAAGCTGTCAAGCTCTACAGTAAGTGGCACGCGACGTGGTGTTACCCCAAATCAAGCTTTCTGTGGCTAATTTTTCACTGAGTAGCAGGCCTTAATTTAGCTGTCAGGCCCTAGGTCTTTTGCCAGCGCTAATGGGGAACTGTGGCAGGGATAATTATTTCCAGACTCCAGCACCTCCTTTCTTTACCTTCTGGTCGCAAACACTCAACAGCTTCAAGCTAATTTCCTCTCTTATTTTCTTCACTAGTTTGCAAACTACCACTGCCAACAAAACAACCCATCTGATAAAAAAAAAATTCTCACATAGAGTGCTCAACATATTAGAAGGGGAGGGATTGATAATTGAGGGACTGGGGTGAGAGTGGGAGGAGAGGATGGGGAGGGGCCGTGATCAAGAATAAAGTGAATAAATAAATTAATGGGAAAAATTAAAACTATCAAATAAACCTTACATTTTTACATACCAGCTCAAATGGGTCGTATATGTGGAAACTGATTTCCAAAAATAGATTGTATAGATTATTAATTTGCTGGACTTTTTTCCCCTACATTATCAAGGCCCACAGTGACGGTTCTTGTTCATGTTGGCCCAGTGTCTTCAAAATGAGCTTCCAGTCTATTCTTGGACAAGACTGATTTTTGTCTTCTCTTAATGCTAGTATCAAATGTCCCTCACTCAAATGAAGGCTACTGGGCTTTTATACTCAGTGAAACTAACAGGAGAATTACCTGAAGGAAGAAACGAGGATTTGGCTTGCTGTTCGTATTTCATTCTCCCCACCACTAAATGATGCAGACAGAAAGTGGATCCTGTGGACCACTGCTTATTATCCAGGGTGCCTTTCTCTAGAAAATCTCAGGCTAAGCATCGTGATTCAAATTGCTAGGCAGCAACTAAAATTGAAGATGAGAATAAAAGCGACAAGGATAATTGAAAACCAGAGAAAAAAAGGTAACTGGCCTTGGGTAGGGCTGAGCTCCAGGAAGAGACAAAAGAGAGAAGTACGAACGGATGATATTAAATGAGACTTCAAAGCCAGAGGCAGAATTCTTCCAAACAGGACGCTTGCTTGTTCAAGTAAACACTATCATGTCTGCAGCATTTTATAGAGAAGGACTTATAGACAAAGAATGCTTTACTGAACCTCTCCACTTGGCCTAATTAAAGGAGGCTTTGGAGAGAGGGCAGTGGGACAGGATGCGTTACTGAAGCTCACCTTCCCTTGAAAAAAGGAGTAGTTAGTACAAGGTGAAAGCAGCAGCTGTGCACGGCATGAGCATGTGTGGGCGCACATACAATATGCACTATGCGCATTGTTTGGGGACATGCTAGAGAAGAGCTAGAAACACAGAAAAGTAGACAAAAGCAGAAACCAAGAGAAAGATGGAGAGATGAGCTGACAGAAGACAAATTCACTGAGAGGCTGGAAAAAAAAAGGGCAAACTGGATCGATTTATGAATGAACGACAGTTGCACGTTCATTCAATCAGGACTTGGTTATGAGTCTTTGCACGAGTTTCTTAAAGCTTAAGTCTATGCCAGGGAGAAACAGAGGAAGCAAGGACTTGCGTGGGCTCCCACACACATTCAAGAAAATGAGCAAGAGAGATGTTCAAGTCTACCAAGGAACATGTGGGCAAGAGGAAGAGATCAGAATTTCTAGTTCACTACAGTGAGGTTTCCATGGCATTGCCTTTTGCTTAATTTTTAAAAGATTTTGCTTTCATTTTGATTTATCTGTGTGTATCTGTGAGTGTGAGTGCACACATGTTTATGCAGTTGCCCAAAGACGGACTTAACTCCCTGGCCATGTGAGGCACCCAACACAGGCGCTGGGAGCCAAACTTGGGCTCTCTCTGCACGAGCAGCACGTGCGTTTAACTACTGTGTCACCTTTCCAGCTGCATCACTGCATCTGAAGGCTCCGGGTTCTGCAGCGTTTGAGATTCCAAATCCTATCACCTTGCTCCTTTTCAATATAGATCTGCATAACAGTGAACACTGATAACTACACTACGGGGTCAATAGTAGGCTGTTTTGAGACTTCTGCCAACAAAATTAATCCAAAACTCATCACTCTGGCCTCAGGCAGACTTTTTGGACAACAGCAAAAAGCAGCCACATTCTTAACCGAAATATCACAAGAACAGTCTCTAGACCACATACTAAAATTCTTCTCTGAAACCTTTTGAGCCAGGACCCCACAGTTCAAATCACCCCCAGCATCCTTGTCTTCCATGTGCCTACTAATATGGTACATTAAGGTCTGCTGAAAGCATTCCACTGGTATCCTAATCCAAAATCTACATTCTTTCAAATAAAAGCTTGGTCAGAACTATCACAGCAATATCCCAGTCCTGATCCCAACATCTGTCTTAGGCAGTGTTTCTATGGCTAGGAAGAGACACCATGACCAAGGCAACTCTTGTAAAGGACAGTATTTAATTGGGGCTGGCTTACAGTTCAGAGGTTTAATGCATCATCATCATCAGTAGGAAAGACATCGGCTGGCATGCGGGTAGGCGTGCCACTGAAGGAGGAGCTGAGATGCCTACATCTTGATCCCCAGGCAGCAAAAGTGACTGTCATACTGGGCATGGCTTGAGCATATATGGGACTTCAGAGCTCACCTCCACACACTTCCTCCAATAAGATCACACCCACTCCAACAAGGCCATAACTCCTAACAGGGTCACTCCTTGTGGGCCAGGCATTCAAGCACATGAGTCTACGGAGGTGGGGGGAGGGAGGGTATTCCTATTCAAATCACCACAATCATCTTCCCTTTGCACATGAGAACACTGAATCACAGAAGACTAAGTAATTAACCAAAGTTCCATAGCTGGAAGACATGGGGCTGGGATGTAACCTAGGCAGATCTGACTTCCATGTTTAACGTTCTTAAAACTACAGTATCTTCAGCCCCTTTTATCCTATCTTGCATAGGGTACATTTAATTCTAGTGTACAGAATACAGTGATAGAACTTCCAAAGATACAAAGTAACAGAGACAGAGACTCTCTTATAAGCTAATGCTAGGGAAGATGGTAAATATTGTCACTTGGATGGGGCCTCCCTGCTTGTAGGAGGAACCAGACCTGCTTTGAGCAGGGTCAAGGCCCAGGCCTGGCGACATGCATCTGTGCAGAAGGGGGCCTTTATGTAGAGTCGGATCCAGACCTACCTGAACATGCCCGGGCACACCCAGAGACTGACTGCCCAGAGTCTGGTGACATCACAATGGGAAGCAAGGAGGAGGAGCCACAGCAACAGCTTGCAGTTTGGGAGCCAATGG
Organism: Acomys minous; assembly: GCF_964271855.1. Taxonomy (NCBI): domain Eukaryota; kingdom Metazoa; phylum Chordata; class Mammalia; order Rodentia; family Muridae; genus Acomys; species Acomys minous. The sequence continues at coordinate 50,680,507 of NC_140498.1, forward strand.
GACACTGGGAGGCGGGTATAAAGGCATGTCCTATTTCAGTAATAAATGAGTCAGCTTCAGCCTCATGCATGACTCCACACCAGCTCACCCTCCCACCCCCAAGGGTCCTGGGCGTGGGTCCCAGAGACACCTGCGCATGTCTATCAGGGAGCTTCTAGACTGGGTTAACTGAGATAGAAGGAGCCACCTTGAACATGGGTGGCGCTATTATATGGAGTGGGGTCCCAGGCAGAACATAAAGGGGAAGGAAGTCTGAGCATCTGCGTTCACCTCTGGTTCCTGATTGCAGATGCAGTTTGACCAGCCGCCTTACATCTCTGTTGCATGATGGGCTGTTCCCATGACTATGAGCAAGAGTAAACCCCTCAGTGGATTGAACTAGAAATGACCATAATGAGTGAGTTAACCCAAGAAGCAGAAAGAGTCAAATGGTATATACTCACTTATATTTGGACACTAGCTCAAAGGATATGTCCTATGAAAGTCTTCACTTAACTAGGAAAGTGGGACAGAGGGGAGGACATGCTACTGGGACTTTAGGTGAGAGAAGCATGGAAGAATGGGGAAATAGAAGGATCCAGAGGGTCCTAGAAACCTACAAGAAGAACATTATAATGGGCAGATCTGGGCCTAGGGGTCCTGCTCAAACTATGGCACCAGCCAAGGACAATACGTGCAGTAAACTTCGAACCCTGACCCAGATCTAGCCAATAGACAAGAGATTCTCCACAGTTGAGTGGAGAGTGGGGTCTGACTTTCACATGAACTCTAGTGCCTCATATTTGACCATGTCTCCTGGATGGGGAGGCCTGGTGGCACTCAGAGGAAGGATAGCAGGCTACCAAGAAGAAACTTGATACCCTATGAGCATATACAGGGGGAGGAGGTCTCCCTCAGTCACAGTCATAGGGGAGAGGAGTAGGGGGAAAATGGGAGGGAGGGAGGAATGGGAGGATATGAGGGAGGGGATAACCATTGAGATGTAATATGAATAAATTAATAAAATATATTTTAAAAAAGAATAAACTCCTCTTCTTTAACTTGTTTTATTGTGATCCCATCTTTCAGGAGGCAGAGACAGGTGACACTGATGTGAGTTCAAGGCCAGCATGGCCTACAAAGTGAGTCCAGGACAACCAGGGCTACACAGAAAAACCCTGCCTCAAAAAAACTAACAAACATACAAAAAGGATAAAAGGAGTGTGAAGAGTTACCAGCACCCCCAGCTGTGTTGGAGCAGGAGAGGCCTGGGAAACTGCTTCCTCCATGGCAGTCCTTTCTGCCTGTCCTGGCTTAGCATACATCACAGTTCCCAGGATGAATTCCTTCCAAGCCTTTCCTGTATTCCCCTGATACATTTCTAATAAATCCAAAGACCTCAGAGCTAGACTCAACCAAGCCATCTGATTATTATGTCTGCCTGATGGCTGGCTGGAGTCTGAGAGGAAAATGAGTCTGTCTGTGGTCCTAAACAGGTATCAGAGGCGAGGGAATGGACCAGAATAACAAACCAGATTTAACCACTGTGCTGCTTATCTCAGTGAGACTGTACATTTTTCAATTTTTATTGTCCGCAAAGGATGCTACAATATAGGCAGCAGCTGTATTGAAAAATAAAAGAGGTATTCCTGGCTCAAGGCTGAAGCATTCAGATTACTAATGAAAACACCCACAATATTTTAATTCAATAAATTATTAATTAGTGGCAACCTTCAATTAACAACAACCTCCATGGCCTTGGCTTTATTTTACACTCTCGGTTCAAGATAATGAAAATCTAATAAACCCACAACTTTAGTGTCATTAAATACTAATTTTTTTCTTAAATCATTGCAGGTTAAGCTTCCTTCATTTGTATGCATTATTTGAGAGGGTTTTGAGGCGAGGCAGAAATGTGATTTTTTTTTTCAAAAGCAGTCCTCTGAGCTTTGTCAAGCTTTTTCCTCTCCACGGTTGGTGACTACAAGAAACTCTCTAGCTCTGTTTTTTGTTTATCAAGTTTCAGAGAACTTGTATCTGTTCATTTGGATATGAAAGAGAGAGGAAATGGGATAGATTGCAGATAGGACAAATAGGTAAACTGATGACAGATAAATAGATGATAGATAGGTGGATGATAGATAGATAGATAAATAGATAGATAGATAGATAGATAGATAGATACATACATACATACATACATACATACATACATATACATAGACAGATAGATAGATACATACATACATACATACATACATACATATACATAGACAGATACATACATACATACATACATACATACATAGATGATACATAGATACATAGATAGATAGATACATACATACATACATATACATAGACAGACAGATACATACATACATACATACATACATATATACATATACATAGACAGACAGATAGATACATACATACATACATACATACATACATACATAGACATAGACAGACAGACAGATAGATAGATAGATAGATACATACATACATACATACATACATACATACATACATATACATAGACAGACAGATACATACATACATACATACATACATACATATACACATATAGATACATAGATAGATAGACAGACAGATAGATGACAGATAAAGGTAGATGATAGGCAGAGAGAAAGAATATATATTAGATGAAAACAGTAAAAAACATTTATGTCCAACCACAGAAGAAAATACACACTAAAAACATCTTTGTCGATCTTCATAGGAACACTATATAAACCTTAAATTTATTTGTCTGGTTTGTTGGCTTTGGTTTCTTTGAGGCAGCATCTTTCCATGTAGACCTGGCTGTTCTGGAGCTTGCCACATAAACCAGGCTGGCCTAGATCTCACAGAGATCCTCCTGGCCCTACCTCTCCAGTGCTGGGACTAAAAAGATACCTCATCATGCCCAACATAAACTTTTTAATCCCCATTGTGCATGAATAAACTGAATCTGAGATATTAAGTAATTTGTCCCAGTTACTCAGTGTAGGCACACAAAGGAAACGCTGAAAATGACAGTGTGGATGGCTCCGGTGCTGCTGCTGGCAGTGGTGGCCATGGTGGTAGCTGATGGTTGTGATGGAGAGAAGATGGAGACAGTGATGGTAAGGGAAAGGGTAATGATTGAGGTGGGGTGCTGATGGTGAGTCATGACAACTCTTTAAAAATCTATGTGGGTCTGGAGAGACAGTTCAGCAAGTAGAAGCCCTCACTGCTAAGCCTGGTCACTTAAGTTCATCCCTGCAATACACATGGTAGAAGACGAGAAAGGACTTCCGGAAGTTCTCCTCTGACATCCACACAAGCACCTTGGCAAGTGCTCTTCTCTCTCTCCCTCCCTCCCTCCCTCCCTCCCTCCCTTTACTCCCTCCCTCCCTCTCTCCCTCCCTCCCTCTCTCCCTCCCTCCCTCTTTCCCTCCTTCCCTCTCTCCCTCCCTCCCTCCCTCCCTCCCTCCCTCTCTCCCTCCCTCCCTCTCTCCCTGCCTCCCTCCCTCCCTCCCTCTCTCCCTGCCTCCCTCCCTCCCTCCTTCTTGCCTTCCCTATTCCCTCACATACTAAATAAAAATGCAAGAAAATTATTAGTGTGCCAGGCATTACACTTGCATTTCATATATGTATCTATTATGTCATGGGCACAATAGCACCACTTTACCTGGCACTCTCTAACAAAAGGAGCTAGAAGACCAGAACCAGAGCTGATTCAGCATAGCACAAGGCACCGAAGTAAAAATGCTGCAGGAGCCCACAGCATTCCGTTTTCTCATAGCATATTCTGCCTCTATTCACGTGGCCTTTTGGAATTTTAATCAGTGTTGAATCCCAAACTCAGTAGCTTCCTCTGTGCTCATTTCAGAGGTCTGCTAGGAGGTCTCTGAAACTCTTAGCACCCTTCTGGTTCTGTGCTTGCCCACAGAAATCACAACTACAGAACATCAGAAAGGCTCTGCTGTGAAATATCTCCTGGGTATTATATTTTGAGAGTCAAGTAAATAACAGCTTCTTTTAAGACGTAAGTACCACTGGAAATTTTAAGCCTATTAGAAAGTCACACCTTAGTTTTAACAGATACTTCAGCTTAAACCTGAGTAGCATGCTCAGTGTGTATGCAACTGTGAGCAAATGAGTCAGCACCTTCTTTCCTTTGAGCCTGAGACATTGAGAAAGAGAAAGGGAATTTTTTAAAAAAAAAAAAAATATGTGCTTTTCAATTTTTTCCTAGGTTGGGATTTATGGGGGAAAGTCGTAACAATAAGGCAAAATTGGTACTGTGCATTTATCAAAATTAACCAACCAATACAGTATTATGAACAGTGGTGTGTAGTTACTTCAGTTAACCCTGTGTCTGTCTCATGCCTTCTGGCTGCCCCAGGATCCCAGGCGGACACCGCCACACATTTAATAGCAGTATCCCCTTAGCATCCTTTAGCTGTGGTACTATCTGAGATTGATATGCTTTTTATAACCTCATGTTTGTCAAGTATCTGTGGCTGCTCCCATGGGACTGTAAGAGGAAGGACACTGGGGTAGAGAGACGTGATACGGAGGACACACACTATCAAAGCGACTGGACCCTGCTGAGGCTAACCTTGACTGTTCTCTAAGGTTCTCCATTTGCAAGGTGTGGGAAACGCTGACAGGAAGTGATGTAAGGGAGGGAGGGTTTTACTTTGTGCCACAGTTCAGAGGGATATGCTCCAACATGGTGGGAAAGGCGTGGGTTGCAGAAGCAGCAGGCCACTTGACACATTGCACTTCCTCCTTCAGAACTCTGCTTTCTAAGAGCACCACCATCTGAGGGCCAAGAGCTCTGGCTCTGAGGAGCATCTCACACTTAAGCTACAGCACAGGCTTACTCTTTTCCTTCTTTTCCATACCATAGTCTCCACAGGAAGGTACCACTCGTAGCCTCCACATGTGGAGTGGAGGCTCACACTTTCTTCCTTGAGGAAGTAGTAGCTATACACATTATTTGGGTTGCTTCTGCATTAGAGGAGTTTGTTTGTTTGTCAGCATTTACTGGTTTGTTCGATTTATCTATACAAGCATAGATCCACGGGTATTTATTTTACGCTGTGGTCTGTCACCAAACACTTCTGTTGTCTAATTGAACTCTGGCCGGCCCCTTCAAGAGCTCTTTAAATTGACTCCTGTACATCTTCGGCCCCATCATTTTGGAATTTTGTCTTTAGTGGTTCCGTACTTCCTGTTACTCCAAAGTGCTACAGTTTTTCCCTGTGAAAGTTTTCTCCAGTCTTATAATCACATCTCTTTAAAGGCCTCTAGTTTCTTTTATTAGAAATTGGCGTTATTATAAAATGCTATTGTAAAAAAAGAAAGAAAGAAAAAAAAATGCTATTGTAACTAGGATATAGTGGTTCCTAGGATGCTTTTTGGTACTGGAGTGTCATTGCTTCTAGGTTATCACAGCTGGCAAAAAAGTATGCTAACAGTGGATCGATGGGAGATAGATGATAGATAGACAGATAGATATGATGATGATGAAGACAGATGATTGATAGACAGACAGACAGATAGACAGATACATCTACATAAGCACTCACACATATTGCATTTCTATTAGTTCCAACCACTGCATCCCTGTTACTTAAACAGGAGTCGTACAAATGGCTGAAATCAGTTGAACAAGAATCAATAAGCACTTCCAAGATGGCATCTGATGCCAAGCCTGCTGGCAAAGCTAATGCCAGAAATTTGTTTTCTGACCTCCACATATACACCATGACATGTGTGCACCTGCATACATATGAGAAATATATTAATGAAACTCTTCTTTTTTAAAACAATCAGTTAAATTTTAATCCAGGAAGGCGGAGGAGCTGGAGGGCACTGGCCACGTTTTGCAGTCTCCTCAGGAAGCTGAAATATGATCTTATCCTTCAGAGTCAGGGGTGGAAACAAGCCAGCAGATGGAAAGGTACAGTGAGGCATTCCAGAGAAATCACTAAATTACCAACAGATGAAAGAATTAGCAAAAGAGTTTTTCTAATCTCTCACACCGTTATACCATTAGAGTTTTCCTATGTTTTTATTTGATTGGATATTCACTAAGAGCGCAGTGGAAACAACATTGATACATAAGAATTAAAAAGAAATGGAGTCACCCAAACCTATTAACAACAAGAACCAGGTGAGAAGAAAGGTTCAGGTAAAGAGAACACACACACAATAAAATATTCATAATTCCCAAGGAGACTGCAAGTCACTAGACCTCAAGAAGGCAATGGAACACCTATGATGTATAAAGTACTGTGCTAGGGACCTAGGTTAGAATGTGATACAGCAATACTCTCCATTAAAAATAGTGGTACATTAATAATATAAAAATAGAAATTTTTTCTTTGTCTTTGTTCTTCCTGATTGGTCCTTAGCACAGAGTGACAAACAGGATGTAGGTGCAGCACAGCAGCTCTGACCACCAAGCTCAGGGATGTATCTAGGGATGGTCCAGGACGTAGGTACAGCATGACTGCTCCAAAACAGCAGCGCCTGCTTGTTCAAAACCTTGCTGTTCTCACAAGTCTTCATGTGGCTGTCTCTGTCACTTCTCTTGATGTGGTGATATTAAATCCAGTACCTTACAAGTAAAGACAGTCTCTATGCTGTTACTCACCAGAGGAGCAGCCCTCTGAGGACATGTCACAGGCATGAGGATACGAAAGGCTGCTCGGGAGATATTTGGCTATTAGACAGATTAGGAAAACCATCAGCAAAATTTCTCAGTTAAACAAATAGAGTCAGCCAAAAGAAAGTCAACACACACACACACACACACACACACACACACACACACACACACACACAGTGGCAAGCACATGATCACCTTGAGTGTTTAATATTCTCACTGATGTAAACCCTGCTCCTCTCATGGGACTGGCATGCCTTTCGGCTTGGGGAGTTTGAGAAGGCAACCGTACATGTTACTTTTCTCATGCTATAACCAAATACCGGACAGCAGCAACTGGCAGGAGAAAGGACTTATTTTGGTTCATGGATCAAACACAGTACAGTTCATCATAGAGGAAAAAAAACATGGAGCCTGGGAGTGGTATAAGCTTGTGGCTCAGCTTTCTTGCATATTCAAGGCTGCAGACATAGAAAAAGAGTTGGCAATAAGGACAACTTATAACTCTCAAGGCCCACATTTTAATCATAGTAACTTTGAGGGGAAAGAAAGGCTTAAACAACTACCAGCCTAGGCATGCATAACTGCAGCCAGTGGTCCTCAGCTCACTTAGAAACCACCTTCTTTAGAAACTGCACTCTTAGGAGATGGCTCAGTGGATACAGTGCTTTTTCTGTGAGAATGAAGGCTGTAATTAGAGACCTTGGGACACACACAAGGCAGAGACTGGAGTCCCAGGTATCTTAGTCAGTATTCTATTGCTGTTAAAAAGGCACTGTGATGAAGGTAACTCTTATTAGAAAGCATTTAAGTGGGGGCTAGTCCACTGCCAACATGGCAGGGAGCATGGCGGCATGCAGGCAGGCATGGTGCTGGAGAAGGAGCTGAGAGTTGTACATCGAAATACCTAGGCACCAGGAAGAGAAAGACTGGTCCTGATGTGAGCTCCTGACACCTCAAAGCCCACCGCCCCTGTTAACACACTTCCTCCATCAGGGCCACATCTCCTACTCGTTTTTTTTAAGTAGTGTCACACACTTTTTATCATTCAAAATATGAGGCTGTGGGGGGCCATTCTTATAGAAACAACCATAGGATGCCAAGCTAGAGTTAGTAGGGCTGCTAGAGACCCTGCCTCGGTAAACAAAATGGAGAGCAAAGCAATGGAGAAACACACACGTAAAGTTTCTCGAGCTGTCTGAAGCCCTCTGCTGAGTCATTTCTTCTCAGAGCAATGGTCACACAGCCACCCCCACATTGATCTCTCTCGCCGTCTGCTCAGGCTGCTCTGACAAAACACTGTAAATTGACCGGGTGGCTTAAACAGGAGAAACTTATTGTTGAAACCTGGAGACTGGACTTTGAGATCAGGTGCAGCGTGGCTGAGTTCTGGTGGGGACTCTGCCTTAGAGTCTGCTTCGTCCTGTGTCCTCACAGTGCAGCAGGAGTGAGGGCCACAGTGCTGTCTGGTCTCTTTCCTTTCAAGGATACCCATCCTATCAGAGAAGCCACCACGCACAGGACTTCACATAACCTTAATTACTTCCGAGGAGGTCTCAGCAGGAAACACCATCACATTATGAGTTAGGACTTTCATGTATGCATAGAAGGGTGAGCAAGTATTTATCTCCACTGTGTACACACGCAGCATCCTCTGCAGGTATGAATTAGCACAGCCCAGCAGGTGTGCAAACTCACTGACCTGGATGCCAAATATAGTAGCGAGTTAAATGCCCATACGATGCGGAAATCCTGCACCTGGATACGGAGGTAGCCACGGGGAAGCTGCACTACCCCTCTCTGTGTGAGGCCCATGAGGTAAATCATACACCTGCTGCTGAGCTGGAACGCCCTGTGTCTGTGGAAACAGCTTCTCACAGAGAAGGGCTCAAATTTGAAATGTGTAGCGAGCATCCATGCAGCCTGGAACAGGCCAGCCAGGAAAAGAATAAGGCAAATTGCAAAGCCCCCGAGAAGAAACACTTCTCTGCAGGTCCCTGGGCTGAGCCATGACAGCAGAGGAAGAAGCTACTGTCAAAAGCCTATGAAATGTGCCACCTCACGGTTGTTTCACTCCCAGCAATGGAGTCTTCGGTTAGGGTCAACAGCCACTTGATCACAGTGGCTTCCGAACGGACCTGGCATGGCTCTCAGCCGCCCAAGTGGCTGCTTTTGAACTTCCCTGTGGCAGGTGACACAAGACACAGACAAAGGAACAAAAGTTTTAGGGTCAGTGGAGGGCAAGGATTAAAGTTACTTTCGTCTCTTACAAACTACCATAAGATGCAAGTTCTTGACCAGGAACTTGCCCTGGAAGATCTTTGCACATCTGTAGAACAGATAATGGGGTGTTTTCTCCCAGGGACAAGTGGAAAGAAGAGTTCAGTGTTTACTGCGGCTAAGGTATCATGTCAGACTCACAAAACCCTCAATAGTTGTGAAATAGACATTGTTTGCTTGTGCTTTGAGACCTGGATAGTCCAGCAATGTGCCTGCTCCTTGCCATGATGCTAATGAGAGCAAACAGGCCACCCAGGAAGACTCTCAAGAAGTCTTCTCCTCCCCAGGAGGTGCTGGCACTTGAGGTTTTTAATCTTAGCCATTCTGATGGGTATAAGATGGAATCTCAGAGTTGTTTTGATTTGCATTTCTCTGATGACTAAGGACATTGAGCATTTCTTTAAGTGTTTCTCAGCCATTTAATATTCCTCTGTTGAGGATTCTCTACTTAGCTCTGAACCCCATCTCTTAATTGGGTTATTTGGTTTGGTGGTTGCTGGTGGGAGTGCAAACTTGGACAATCACTTTGGAAATCAATCTGGTGCTTTCTCAGAAAATTGGGAATAGGGCTACCTCAAGACCCAGCTATTGGGCAAGGATGTGGAGAAAGGGGAATACTCTTTCATTGCTGGTAGGTATGCAATCTTATACAACCACTTTGGAAATCTATCTGGTGCTTTCTCAGAAAACTGGGAATAGGTTCCTCAAGACCCAGCTATTCCACTCCTTGGAATAGACCCAGAAAATGTTCTACCACACAACAAGGACATTTGTTTAACTATGTTCATAGCATTTTTATTCGTAATAACCAGAATCTACAAACAACCTAGATGTCCTTCAGTCAAAGAATGGATTAAAAAAAAACCTGTGGTACATTTACACTATGGAATACTACTTACTTGGCTATTAAAAACAAGGAAACCAGGCTGGGGAGATGGATCAGCAGATAAAAGCAGTGCCTGCTCTTTCAGAGGTCCTGAGTTCAATTCCCAGCAACCACATGGTGGCTCATGACCATCTATACTTGGATCTGATGCCCTCTTCTGACTGACATGCAGGTGTACATACAGACAGAGTATATATATGTGTGTGTGTGTGTGTGTGTGTGTGTGTGTGTATGTATGTGTGTGTACATATGTGTGTGTGTGTGTGTGTATATATATAATCTTTAAAAAACAAAACAAGGAAATCTTGAAATTTGCAGGCAAATGGATGGAACTAGAAGTGGTCATCCTGAGTGAGCTAACCCAGCCCCAGAAAGACACGCATGGTATATATTCACTTATTAGCCCAACACGGATGTCCTCTGAGAGTCTTCACTCAGGGGGGATCCAGACAGATGCTGGGATTCACTACTGAACACCAGATGAGAGTGGTATGAAAGAATGGGGGGTATCAAATGACCCAGAGGGTCCAGGAGCCCCACAAGAAGACCATGAAGACTGGCAGATGTGGACGCAGGAGAGCCTACACAAGCTCTTGTACCAACCAAGGACAATGCATGCAGTAAACCTAGACCCCCTATTCAGATCTAGCCAATGGAGAGCGCATTCTCCACAGTTGTGTGGAGAGTGGGGACTGACTCTGACATGAACTCTGGTGCCCTCTATTTGATCATTTCCCCTTGGTGGGGAGGTCTGGTGGGCACACAGAGGAAGGGTAAGCAAGCTACCAAGATGAGACTATGAGCATGGTCGGGGAGGAGGTCCCCTTCTGTCACAGGTCTAGGGGAGGGGAGTAGAGTGAAAGAGGGAGGGATGGGGAATGGTAAGAGACAAGTGAGGGGATAACAATTGAGATGTCATCTGAATAAATTATTTAAAATTTAAAAATTAAAAAACAAATCCTTCTCACCCACCCAGCGTTATTCATTCTCACCAACGAACTTTGGGTTTAGGCAGCCAGGCCTCTTTAAAATGTAGATATTTTAACTAGGACAGATAGCACTTCAAAATATACCAGCCATGAAATCCAATTAGCTTAGCCTCTTGTTTTCTAAATTTCCCTGAAGATAAAAATCACCTGGGGCACTTGATGTATCTCTCCACATCCCAGGACACAGCCCTAGAGACACCAAGGGGCTGTGGCCTGGAAGGGGTGGGGATTTGTGTTCCTAGAGCACTTCACAAGGATGTCATCTGTTGCTGAGGCTCAGGAAGTCAAGGAGACAACACAGAACATCCCTAATAGGAATCCTGTGTCTGTCTAAATTGCACCAGCAGTAGGGATCCTGGACTTGGTTTAAAAACGGATCTTCATTTTATTGATGGAGAAACTGAGTGCCAGCGAGAGAAAGTGACTTGCCCAAGGTCACACAGCCTGGATCCCTGAAGCTTGGGGGCTACAGTGGGCATCCTGAGTCCTCAGTTACCTTCCTCTAACATCATTGGTTTAGAGTGGGAGGCACAAAGCTCAAAGGCATCAAGAGCCCAGGGAGACAACTAAGTAGAAAGAGCCTTGGTTTCCCAGCACAGCGACTCTAGTTAATAACAAGGCCTTGGACACTTGACTGTCATCACTTAGACAATAGCTTGAAATGTCCTCAAGGAACTAACTATGAGAATGCAAGCTAAGAGACACAGTAAGGAGGTCGACTGAGTCCTTCCACCGTATAAGAACGCCAAGACACCTTGCTGCGCACAGTAAATCCATACAACTTTTAGCTGTCAATTAAAAGGTAAACATGTTTCTGAAAACTGTGGAGCCGACACCTGTGGGTCTGTGCCTGAGCACCCCAGGAGGAAGCATGAGGGGCGTGAAGGGGCGAGTCCAACAATTGCCTCTGATACGCTGCGTGGGGACCGCCTTCCTTGCCGTCATTCATTATTAGAGTCTTGCTCCCAAGCTGCTCTTGTCTGTCTGTCTGTCTGTCTGTCTGTCTGTCTGTCTCTCTCTCTCTCTCTCTCTCTCTCTCACCTTTCCTCTAAACAAAGTGCAGAATTCTTAAGAGTTCTTATCCAATGCCTGAAAAGGGCCAGATTTTTCTTTCCCTTGGCGATATCTATTTTCAAAACAAAATGTCAACAACAAAACACTTCTACTTCTCAGAGAGGACTCCCTTATTGGCCACTCCGTCTGCTTCATTTGTGTAGCAGTCCTTCAGAAAGCACACAAAAGCACCCAGGCACTACAAAACTGCACGTGCCTGGGGTTTGAGGTTGTGAAGCCCCATCCTGGGCTATGAGGCAAAGTCTGAGCATCACGTACAGTTTTATTCCTCTGTACAAGCCTCTGCATTGAGGGCACATCTTGACTTCAACAAAGAGGTATGCAAAGGAAAACACAAGCCAAAGGGAGGTGCTTAGCTTTGCTACAATTGACTTCCCAGAGTAATGGGGAAAGGCATGTCTGGGCTTCAGAAACAAGCAAGCCACTGGTCCTTCCAGGCTGGGAGGGAGCAGTCCTGATTCAGATGGAAGCCAGGGGCACAAGACAGACTCAGAGGAATCCTGTCAGCAAAACACATTCCTGTAGCCCCTGGGGAAAAAACATCTAATCAAGAGGTTAGCCACAGGCCTCTGCTGATGCCCTGGATTGGAGGTTTTCCAAAGTGGATCTGAACGTGGTCTCATATTCCTCCAAGGTGCTGACATCTGAGAATGTCAGTGTAGAGCCATAGAAAAGACAACCTCTCACTCTTCTCCCCAGATATAATTTACCAACTCGGGAGAACAAGCCAGCTGCAAGATGGCAGGGGCAGGGAGGGCGAGCTCTTTCTATGAGAGGCAAGGGGAAGCCTCCCTCAGCCTCCACTGTCAAACCTGCTTAGCTTCAAATCCTGGCTCTGCCACTTAGCAGCTGCATAGCATCTACCCCACCCAATCAAGCCAGAATTTCTTCTTGTTTTAGTTGAAAATAGATTATTTTTTCATAAAATATAGTCTGATTATAGTCTTCCTTCCCCAGCTCCTCCTAGAGCTCTTTCTCTCTCTCATTAGAATAAAGACAGGCATGGGGAAGAAGAAGAAGAAGAAGAAGAAGAAGAAGAAGAAGAAGAAGAAGAAGAAGAAGAGGAGGAGGAGGAGGAGGAGGAGGAGGAGGAGGAGGAGGAGGAGGAGGAAGAGAAGGAAGAAGATGAAGATGAAGATGAAGAAGAAGAGGAGGAGGAAGAGGAGGAGCAGGAGGAGACAAACCATAATAGGACAAAGTAAACAAACAAGTAGAAGACACTCCCCCAAAGCACAAGAAACACATACAGACACTGAGACATGTACATTGTCAAACACAGAAACCACCCCCCAAAAAAAAATTGGGAACCACAATATATAAGCAAAAGATTTGTATGGAAAACCAAAGAAAACAGCAAACAAAAATTCCAAAAACACTATTGAGTTCATTTCATGTTAGTCATACACTGCTGGGCACAGGGCCTGTCATGGTTTGTATACCCACTGAGACCAATTCTTTCCTTTGCTAGTGGTTAGCAATTGGAGAACCCTCTGGATTAGGGATGGAGGTCTGTGTTCACTTCCCCTCCCAGCATAAGTGTAGTGGACATAAACATGGTTTTGTCTTGATCCCAAGTGTGGGATGGGGAACAGACTTGTGAGAGAGTGGGTGATATTTATCCACTTGGAGGTTGAACCACCTCATGTAGGGGTTTGGTTTTTGCCAGTTGAAAAACATCCTAGTACAGACTCTGAGAGGATAGAGGCGGGGCTTTTTGGGTCTTGGTATTGTTTGGCTGTTCATTGCTGTACTTCAAGATGCTCCAAGAGAGAACCGCTCTAGCAAAGGCTTCAAGGCTTTGGCGTCCAGCTGAGGCTCCGGGTTCCAGTTGCTCCTGGTTCCAGCAGCAACTTTGGTGGAATTGCTGGTCTGCTGAAATCCTGCTGACTATGCCAAGGGAATTGCTCCCAGGAACTGAATTCAACAAAGTCTACTTCTCCTGTTCCCCTAAATCTCCTTTCTCTCCTATCTAGAGTAGAGAGGGTTGGAAGGGAGGTATAAGCACTTAAAGAACCCCAAACAAAGTAGGTTTGGAAAAGTTGGAGCCTACACACAAGCCAGATTTCTTCACCTGCAAAGTGGTAAGGGACTACCGTAGGGGGATTGTGAGGAGTGCATGAGATGGCAGGTACAACACCTAGAAAAGCAGCTTGGCTTGAGGCAGAGCTTTAACTAATAGTATAGCTACAGTTGACTTGGCTGATTATTAAAACTTGGTTTTTCAGTGAAGAAAAAAGCCCCCAAGTGGAAACAATCATTCATGGACAGTGGAGACTCTTCACAGCCATTTGCCTATCCTAAAGCAACAGCCAGGGCCGTAGAGTGCAGCTAATGAGGGTACCAGCTGATCATGCCGAGGCTGCTTTGATGTGACCTTTCAGTAGCTGGTTCACCCTGCTTGTTATTTTGTATTGTAGTTAATATTAAAATAAGCATCTAGGTCCCCAAAATGCTTACATGGCTTATATTTATGGTGGGTTTCAGAAGGAAACCCTTGCTTATGCTAAGGTAGGAAATTGGTAGGTGATGCCAACTAATCTAGGAAGAGAGTTAGGCTCACCAAGGTCAGGATTCTGTTTTTGATTTTTTGATATTTTGCATACCATTTGGGGGCCATTCTCTGCATTCCTGAGCCATTGTCCCTTGCCCTGAAATGGAGACTGTGCTAGCAATAACTTCCATAGTGTATTGCAGAGACTAACTAAGAAGAGTTATAGCTACTCAGATCTCTGTCCTCCTTCTGCTTTTGGTGACACCCCCAGGTTCTCTGGACTCTGTGACTCATGGGCAGAGAACATGTCTGCCATTTACCATTCTATGTTTAGAGCCTGAATGCCTTACTCAGGACAGGTAATCAATAAATATCCACGCAAAGGGGGTATGTTTGGATGGCCACCAGCTTTCGAAAAAACCTGGGAGCCCTGTGTTTTTTCATCAGTCCCTTCCTTCTCCCTTCCATGCCTATCCCTTCCCTCCTTCCACACCCCTCAGAATCATCTGAGCAATATTCTGGCAGAAGACATCTGTGGATGAGGATGCTGAGCATTGTGCTCCATCTCTCCATCTGTCTTTATCCTGTGCTACCAAGAGTTTTTGTGAGGCTCCCCACCCTCCTCCCCCCACCCCCCACTTCCCATCCCCCACCCCCCACCCCCACATAGAATGAATGACAGCTCTTAGCAAAGAGTACCTTTTGCAGTGACCCTGAGGGGTGAAATCATTTTAAACCCATAATATCTCATCAGTTGGGCAGTCAAAGGTGAGGTCTATAGGCCTTACTATAAATATATATCACAAGATAGATGCTCGAGGAACAATATAGTGAGGCTTCTCTTCCATGCCCAAATGCCAGCTGAGGGCAGAGAGCAGTCATGGACCTTGATGCTGTTAAAGCTTAGCTCATTGTGAGCATTGCACACTCACATCTGTGGGCCCAAACATAGAGGCAAGATTAGAAATAAGAAATCTGGCTTCACTGACCACCCTGTCCATCCTGTCTTCTCACTCCAGCCTTTGTTGACTTTCCTGAAAAGCCTATGGCTCCTCAGTGTTTATATTTTATTTCATTACCATAATTTCACTCTCACAGTGTCCCCAAGCTTCTTTTTGCTAGTCTATGTTTTAAACTCACATTTACATGTTGCTTAATGAACTAATTTTTCAACTTACTTACAAAAACAAATTGAGCTTTCTTTGTTATTTCTTAATGGGCTTGCCCCCAAGTCTGCATCCCTCAACCACCAGCATTGCATCAATTAGAAACTGGCACAGAATTACATAGCTGGTAGATTCTCAATTAAAACTCAAGGAAAGTATAAAATCATGGACTACTCTAAGAAGAAGGAACTAATATTAGGATTTATTACAACTAAAATCAAGACTATCACCTTAAAATAAAACATGTTTTCCCCTCTTATATAAATGTTTTGAGGTGAGCAGTTCATGACTGATATGGTAACCCTATTTCATTAAGAGAGTGGGGAATAAGGGAAAAAATCTGTGTTGATTTAAACACTTTGAAAGTTTTAAAGCTAGAGAACATCCTGTTAACTGAAATAAGGCAAGCACAGGACAAGTATTGAGTTATTCTTTCTCATACGCAAACTATAAATTTAAATTTGTACATTATTGTCACCTATATGATACAAAAGTAGAGGTGGGATTATTAGTAATTATATAGCAATTATATAGTACTTACACATTACTTTTAATAAATGAATTAGCATATATTCAAATAGTGGGTGTTTTATGGAACTTAGCTCACTATGTCTTTTAGATCCCAGCCAATGATGTGGTGTCACCCCGACACCAGTAAGCACTCCTCTTTAGGTAAACCTTTCTGGGGGTGCCTTACAGACACACCTAGAGGTGTTTCCACAAATACACCCAGTCAATTAGACAGTAACAACCAAGTGTCATGAGAGCTGAGTACCAGACTTGGCCCTTCTACATAATGCATTCGCACACCTGCTTTCGTGAGCTTTCTTCCTTTTACAGTGCCTAACCAGCATGGATGTGTACCATTGTCTTTCCAAGTCATGTCTTCATCAAGACTCGCCTCTTCCATCTCTCTGGTCTGGAACTGGCAGGCAGTGTTTGACTCTAAAAGCCATACAGGTCAACACATTGTTTCTTGTTTAATACACACTTTGCACCAACCTCATCTGAATCAGAGATCCTAACCTAAGACTTATTTAAATTAAAATCTTTCTCCAAGGAAGGGCCATGTCACAGGGTAACTCTAAGTCTGTAACCAGGAGGTCACACAGTTGGTCTGTGAGAGGGCCGTGTCACAGGGTAACTCTAAGTCTGTAATCAAGAAGTCACATAGTTGGTCTGTGAGAGGCTTCTGATTGCTCTTCTAGTTTTGATCCCTTCCCACATGTTTTTTTCCTGACCTTATACAAATAAACTTTCTTTCTTAGCACCCCCTCCTCCCCTCTCACACATGCTTGGCTTTCAGCTTTTGTAATGTTCTCCATCGGTTACTTCTTAACCCATCTTTTTTCCCTCAGATTTTCAAATTGTGTCGGCATGTCTTGCTTACTGGTATGCCCATGAGAGGTGTTTTCATTTTTTACTTCTTGTCGTGTTGTGGACTTTAGGTGGGCCCATCCAAAGGCTTGGGCAATGTATCCCACTTACAACACTGAGCTCGTGTGTCTTCTTTCAAAATCAGAGACATCAGTATTCTCTATTGGGGATGTAGAACCAAATACTAAGATCAGGAAGATCTGATACCAGGTACTAAGATGCCCTGAACAAAACACACAAGATGCATACGTGTAACAAGAGCCTATAGCATAGCTTTACTAAAATACACTTCTCAAGCAATCATCTGGCTTGCTGTCTACAGTGAAGGGCCAAAGACAACATGTTTAATTTTATTACCATGTAGCAGGAAGAAACAGATAGGTTCACAAATATTGACTGTCTAGGATGTGTAACGCCAGTGCAGACTTTCCAACTGCAAGCATTGTGCTATTCTCATGTCACTTCTACTGTGTTCTAGATGTTTGGGTCCCCCCCAAATCCATGTGCTGCAAGCTAACCCCAATGAGGGAATGTAGCAGTCTGACTTTACCCAAGATTTTTTTCCTCCGGTGATCTAGTTTGCTTTCTTTTACTATGATAAATACCATGACCAAAAGCAACAGGGGGAGGAAAGGGTTATGTCATCCTGCAGCCTGTAGTCCATCATGAAGAGGCGCTCAGGAACTTGAGGCAGGAACTGAGGTAGAGGCTTCTCACTGGCTTGCCCCTCCTGGCTAGCTCAGCCTGTTTTCCTAAACACTTCGAGACTGCCTGCTCCCAGTGGGCTGTGATCCCTCAAGCCAATCATCCATTAAGAAAGTACACCACAGACCACAGGCCAAGACTGAAAGAGGCATTTTCTCAGTTGATACCTCTTCACAGATGACCCTAAAAAGCCAATAAGCACATCCGCTTTCAGTTCCCTACAGTTACCTACATTGACTCCATATATTAAATGGAAAATTCCAGGGGCAAACAAAGCTATGAGCTTGAAGTTGTGTGCCATTCCTCGTGGAGTGATTGGAACTGGCAAAGTCTCCTCTGACCCCTGACCCTGAAAAAGCCCCTAATCAAGCTCACTAACCAAGCAGTATCAGAGGGATTGTAGGGGCTGAGCCTCCTTGCCACCCAAAAGACAAAATTATTATAAAAACCAAGTGAGATAATGCATGTAAAACAATTGGTGTACTGCCTACCATGTGATCTGTCTTCAATACATGTTAGCTCTTGTATCCTGCTATCTTGATTTTGAGCTGTGGCCTCACAGCTCCTACAAAGCATGTAGGAGACATACTTTGAGAGACTCGTTTAATGACATTCATCCCTCACCGTGTTTTTCTGGCTCCTATAACCTTCTTCTCATAGAGATATTTCTTGCTGTTTTCCACTGTAAACCAAGAGGCTTTGAGCCGACCCTGCCATTAAAAAAGAATAACAGAAAGAAAAAAACAACAACAATAAAAAACACCCTGTGGCACAAGCAATGTTTAAAGTGTGTTGATTTAGCTCCAACATTTTAAGACCCTTCACTTCTCACTGTTCCTGCCTGGGTTAGTATAACTTACATCTATTTCTTTGAAGATGACACTCTCCATCTCTAGCTTGTAGATCATTACTAAGCTGCAGTCACTTAGTGTGCGGCCTGTGCGGTGCTTTCCTCAGCCTCTGGACAGCGTGGGCAGGAGGGCAGGTGGTGAGACAGTGCTCATTACAATAAATGTGAATGTGCCCATGCCTCATCTTAGTCCTTAAACCTGCCTCACAGGCGGGAAAAAAGCCAAATTCATAAATTACCCAAAACCTAGTATAACTCACTCTCTGCCTTTTCCCTGTTTATTATGCTACTATGCTGTTTTTTACATGAAATATTTCAAGAATACCCGGAGTCCAATGGTGGGCTCCTCTTACTAATTTCCAGGGACGTTCACTTTTCTCTTGAAGTCTTGTCACTCGCTGATTGGTTTTCCCAGATCTGTACTATCCCGGACCTGAGCATCATTTTATTCTGCTTCGAAAGGAAGCTATGGATGTGTCAAATTTGTTGATTGACCTCTACACTACCTCTCCCTGAAATTGCTAATGGGAGGGGGAAACCGTGGCTGATATTTTCAGTTAATGACATTTCCTGTCTGGTTTTCATGGTAGATTTGGGGCAGAGCTTGCTACATCCTTAGCTTGCCTGTAGGTGCTCAGTGCTTGTTAATTCGGTGAGTGCATTAATTATATTTCCTACCACTGTGACAAAATACCTAAAATAAGGCAACTTAAGGCAGGAAGGGCGTACTTCAGCTTATACATTAAGGGGTACAAACCATCAGAACATCAGCAGGTGACAATATGGCAGCAGAGCAGCACGTGGGCGGTCACATCGAGTCTAGTCAAGAAGTAGAAAGTAGACATAAGTAGACTAGGCTGTGAAGCCCCAAGGACCACTTGGTGACACACTTCCTTAACAAGTCTCCATCTCCTAAAGGTGATGCCAGGAGGGGACCAAGTGTCCAAACATAGAAACTTCTGAGGGAAGTTCACATTCACGCTACAATCAGGACTCAGTTTTGGGGTGTGGTGCTGGAGACCATGCCTAGGGCCAGACAAGTGTTCTACCACAGAGCTGCACCCCCAAGACCCTACTATTCAGCCCTCAGCAAAATGCGCAGCTGCCTCTGCTGCGCATCATTTGGTTCTGCAGCCATTTTGGTGCCGTATCCTTTAAACGGAGCTCATCTCCATCCCTTTATCCCGTCTCCAGATCCTCCCTTCCAGTGACTGGCACCTCTTCACTGGATTCAGCAGTTTCTAACCTGGCGTCTTAGCTGCCCTTCCTGATAGTCTACGATCTGCTTCTCACACAGAACGGTCTTAAATCAGATGCTCCGTAGCCCCTGATAACACACTTTCACTTTTGATTCCCAAATCTTCTTTCGGCGACTCTTACTACCACGCGTTACCTTGTGCCCCGCCCCCCACCCCCCATCTCTCAGACCCCGTCTCCTTCACTCTGCTCCCACCATGTCAGCCTCCTTTTCTCTAGAAACTGTGTGCTTTTGACCTTGCTGGCCAATGCCAACACAATGGCCCCCCGGCTGACGTCTGTGTGACGACGACCATTCTTTCTCCTTCACAATGGCCCCCGGCTGACGTCTGTGTGACGATGACCATTCTTTCTCCTTCACAATGGCCCCCGGCTGACGTCTGTGTGACGACGACCATTCTTTCTCCTTCACGTCACTCCGTATAAGTCTTGACTCATCCTAACACCACGCTGCTTCTTACTTGCAAACAAGTCTGTTTGTGTGACACTTAGCACTTGTTTAAATGGTCCAGTTAGCATTTTCTGGCTTTCCTAGCAAATGTGTTATCAGAGCAAGGAACACAAATGTTTTGAAGTACATAAATCTAGGAGGCACAATTCTGAGATAGTCCAGGGTCCCAGCCTTCTACCTCCTTACAGTACAACCCCCCCCCATCCTTTGAATGGAGGTTGAATTTATAAGTAAGATGAGAATTTACACTTATGATAAAGTTATATTATATTTGAGAAATATTAAGACATCCTGAGGATGTCTTTGAGTTTATTATCCTAGCTGTGCTGACTTAGACAAGTCTTTAAATGAGGTCAGAGTCAGGTGGCAGCAGCAGGAGCCTGTGACAAGGCTTTGCAGGTGGCCCTGAGAGCAGAGCGTGATCCTCAACTAACAGTTAGCTTGCAGTAGGGATATACAACTTACAACCTCAAAATAAATGAATTTTACCAACAGCCTGTTGACAGCGTGAAAGGACATCCCAGGTATCACAGGGCTTTAGGTGAAAGGGCATGCAGATTTTAACGTGGTGAGACACTCATCTAAGCCATGCTGTGGGCTTGACCGACAGGAAGTACACAATAACAAATGTGTGTCATCTACACCATGATGAACTGTACAGCAATAGACAGCTGAGACAAACAGTAAAGTGCTTGGCTCCTGTCGGCCTGCTGTATGTGCTGTCAAGTGAATAGCTGTTGAGTTAGTATTTCTAGGCACACATTTAGATATGAAGAGGGCTGAACACATGAACAAACTGAACTCTTGAGTGAGAGCACACATAAAGAAAGGGAGAGAACGATCATTGGCCTGTGTTTCCCACCTGCCCTGAAGATGAGCCCCACCCTTCCAGCACAGCACAACATCCAATACTTACTGCTCAGACACATGGGCCTGGGTGAGGCTGGGAATGCCAGGGAAGTGGAAAGGGAGGGGGCGGGTTACTGGATGTAAACCGAGGAAGGTTTTATCCAGAAGAACAACACAGCAGAAACTCAAACAAGACCTCCACTCAAGAATGGCAAAATGGGGGCTGGAGAGATGGCTCAGTGGTTAAGAGTGTGGCCTCCTCTTCCAGAGGTCCTGAGTTCAATTCCCAGCAACCACATGGTGGCTCACAACCATCTCTAATGTGATCTGATGCCCTCTTCTGGACTGCAGGTTTACATGCAGGCAGAACACTGTATACATAATAATAAATAAATAAATCTTTCAAAAACAAAAAATAAAAAAGAATGGCAAAATGAAGTTATAATTCCAGAAACCCAAACAAAAGCAATCCCTGGCTCACTCTGAACCCCTCAAGTCAATGGTCAGAGAAGAAGGGGCTCAGCAGTTTTGTTTGTTCTTTTTCCCCTACAATATCTTGAGCCTGATGTGCACATCTTAGTTACAGTAACAAACCACACCCCTGAACTTCATCAGAGCTGCTCCAGGGACCGCCAAGGACTGCAGCCCCTGTGAGTAGGTGGAGAATGCCAGCAAGGTTGGATCACATTGATTTTCTTTGCAACGCCTGCACTGGGAGGCCAGTGACAAGTCCCTTCACTTCGATCCTGGTTGCTATGCAAGGGAAACAGCAGTCATTCAAGGCATCCATCATTTCTCCAGGATGAGCTCAGGCCACAGAGACAAGTGGAAGGAGCTATGCAAATGTGCAGCTTAGTCAAAGTGGGTCACACAGAGCAGTCAGGAAACCATTTACTGGCAAAGATCTGGCCCCTCTCTGTCTTCTGTTTGGAAATCAGCTAAGGGATCCAAGGAATAATCAATCTCCCAGGGATGTTGCTGAAGGACTTGCTCTGTTAGTTGTCCAGGGAGCTAAACACCAAGAGAATGTGAAGCAGCCATTGGCCACAGGGTGATGGGACCCATAGGCTGCTCATGTTAGATCGATTCTGATGTAGGCTTTGTCTTGCTACGTATGCAATGGATGAGCATTCAATATGTTGAATGTCTGACTGTAAACATTAGATATATGACAGAAAATAAAATAAACCCCTTTGCTCCACATACATGACAGGCTGAAAGGCAATCTTTGTCTGTTGTGTGTCTCTAAGACTTTAGTCCACCCACGTGTACATGCAAGTCACTCAAGCATAGCCCACTGCTGGGACTCCTCCTTTATAGAGACTTCTCTGGGTCTTCTGATTGTTCTTAGAATATCTAGCCATACGCTTGGGTCAGGAACTCCTCAAGGGATGTCGTATATATTTCTCATCTCCTCTCCTTTGAGAAATTTAAAGGAAAATAGAGCAAGTTGCAGGACATGTCACCTAAACTCAAAGAATGTCCATCAATACTAAAGGCTTTCAACCTGGTTTTATATAAATTTTATGTAATTTTCTTTTGACAAAAGTATGACGTTTATAATGTCTTTACAAGATGAACTAGGGGCTATTTAAGGTCCTAGGTCCTGTCCTCGTTCAGTTCTTGCTGTTATGATCAAATGTCCCGACTAAACAACTTTAAGGAATAGCTGACTCAGCCGAAAACTCTAGGTCTACCATCACAGAGAAGGCAAGGCAAGAACTTGAAGGCATCAGTCAAGTCCACACACTCTCTCCAGGGTGCCAACACTACAGTCTGGGCCATCCCAGCAACATAAGCCCCCAGACCTACCCACGGCACAGGCCAAGCAGATCGAGGCAGTCCCTCTCTGAGACTCTTCTGTGGTGGTTCTAGGTTACACCAAGTCGACAGTTAAAGCTGAGCAGGAGAGCCCCAGAATCACATGAACTTGACTAGTCTCTTGAAGGGAGGATGAAAAGGAGGCACTATCTCAGGGAATAGCGGCATTGTAATAATTTGAATGTGAGAAAGGCCCATTCATCGCGGTGGGTCCCCAGTGAGTGGCACTATCTGAGGAAGTGCTGGGAAGTGTAGGAGGTGACTCTTAGGTGGAGGGGGTGTGTGGAGACTACACATATCTTGCCCTGGGTGCATTTCACTCTCCCTTCCCTTCTATTCCCACCTCCACCTGTTCCTCCTCTTTATCCTCTTCTTTCTTTCCGTTTCTCTCTTTCTGATTCCCAGCAACCACTAAGTGAAGACACTCCACCATGCACTCTCACCACCATGAAATTTGCCAACCAACAAAGGCCAAAACAATGGAATAAATCACAGAAGCCATGAAGAAAATAAGTTCTCTTTCATTTAGTTTATTTCTCTTAGGTATTTGGTCAGAGTAACAGAAGTCTAATTAATAGAAGTTGATAGTAAAAAGAATTCTCTCTCTAAACTATCTATAGCTAACCAATGTTCACAGAGTGTTCCACAGCCTTCCAGTTTCTTCTGTGCCCGTAAATAAACCTGTGCTATCCTGGAGCCATACTTTATAAAACACAATGGCAGAGGTTATATAATGTTCCTTCATTTAGTCTACGTTTTCTGGGTGGACTTGGGCTTGGCTCCTTTTTCTTTTGTGTTTAGGTGTACAGTTCTTGTTTTGTTTTTTGTTTTTGTTTTTGTTTTTGTTTTTGTTTTTGTTTTTGTTTTTTTGTTTTTGTTTCAAAGCAGGTCTTATTTGAAGGCCAGACTGTCTCCAAACTTATGCTACCCAGGCTTGCCGCAACATCTGGATTCCTCTGCCTCAACCTCCCCTACTGAGATCTCAAGCATGCGTCACTGTACCCAAATGACTGCTTATTGTGTCTTTTTTCTATTATGGCAAGTTTTATTAGACAGTTAAGGTAGTTAAATGCTACATTTAATTAAAATAATATTGCAGCAAACACTTGTGTGCTAATGTGACTGAGTTTAAGGAGACGAAATGCTTAAAACTCCCTTTAGCAGTATGGCAACCCAAAGAGCTCCCTGCCTCTGACCCTGCAACACTATTCGTTAAAATAGGGGCCCCTCCATGTGGCTCCTTACCTACAACTCCAAGTTTGTTCTTTTACAATAAATTTAGAACAACACTTTGGGAAGAAAAAACTACAACCAAAAAATTTAGAATGCCCAAAAGGCATAGTGATGTGTCTTCTGCCAATGACAGTGGAGGACGGGCAGCCAGGGTACCTACCAACTGAAGACACACAGTACAAGCCCAGGGCCATGTGCAGCGCCTCAGTTTCCTTTGGCTTCTGTGAGGATTCTAGTCTGAGGAAGCTCTTAATATTTGCAGTCTGATTTCCTCAGATTAGGAAACTGACCTAGAAAAAAGTCTTAGGTGAGGGATCCTACTTGACCTCTCCTGCTGTTTATCATCTTTATTTCAGACCCAGGAAGTGGCACTTTGGGATCTGTTCCTCGTTATTGCATCCCTGTTGCCTGCACAGACAGGAAACTTAGCGCATCGGAGGGGATCTGTGGGACCAGTGTGTTAGATCAGTGGGGGAGGATAACCACTAACAAACACAAGTTCCTGAACTTGATCCCCAGGCTCTATATGGTAGAAAAAGAGACCCAACTTCCCTCAAGTTGTCTTCCGACTTTTACACACACACACACACACACACACACACACGCACGCACGCACGCACACTGAATTAATAAACATATGTGTAATAATTAACAATCAGATGAGTTATTCAACCACATTCTAAGACAAGCTTACAGAACGCAGTGAGAGCCTTCCTAGAAATGGAGCAGTTTGCTCAACACCACATGGCTGAGCATGGGCAGAAACATCACTGACCACCAAAAGGCCATAAGCTCTTGGGACACAGTAGCATGTGGAGTGAGTCCCTTCAGGCCAACAGAGAAAACCAAGCCCACTGAAATCCTGTTATTTTGTCAAGCCATCCGTGGACTTATCTCAGCGCTCACACAGCAAGTGTTTTAAAAGTATGCCTACATGAAGCTCCGATTCCCAGTCATGGATCAGCCAAATTGAAACAGAAATAGGCAAAGCCCACATTAAGAAAGAGCCTCACCGCTCTATGGTTTTTCTGAATGGCAACCCAGGGTGGGCATAATGTGACTCATCAAACTGCTGTGAAAAAAAGAAAAAGGCCACAAAGGCAATCATGTAAAACTTTAAATTGACTCAAAATATGCATAATCACCTTCCCCACCATGGCCATCAAGGTCTAGTCTGTTCTGTCACATAAATGAACAATTAAAAAAAAAACACCTTTCAGATGTTGTAGCTAAGGGGGATATGCAACAATGTTACACAGGAAGTGACACAGTAGGGGATCCTTTTCAGCTTGGACATGTTGAAAATTTCCTTTCCTGCCTACAAGGGATAGAAATAAAAAGCCCTCCTCTTTTTACCCAGGCTCAAACAGAATGCAGAAGCAGCAGTAGGTGAGACACAGAATATTCCATAGAAATAGAGAAGTTATTTCTGGATAATTGGCAGCAGACATGTTGCTGAGCACATGGGAGGAAGCGTCTCCATGGCAACACAGTTGATGATGGCTTCATATTTAAATAAAATGTTGAGCTTTTCTACTTCCAGAGACAAAATTTTCAGTAATTTTGGTATTAAGTTCTCTAACTCAGGAAAGCAGTCTGGCTGAGGGCAGAGGAAGGCAAGAGGAACATAGAAAAAGAAAGAAAAATTCAAGTCAGCTCAGAACAGAACTGTTGGGTGACACTTTTCGTAATTCCTCATGAAGACCAACTGGACTCTATCACACTGTACGGGTAGTTTCTTTTACATAGTTATGTTCATAATAACAGTGAGACATTATACAATAACATGTATTTATCCTCCAGAAGTACCTTTTATTCTTCATAGAGAGTTTTTGTTGTTGTTTTGTTTGGTTGTTTTGATTTGGTTTGGTTTGGTTTGGTTTGGTTTGGTTTGGTTTTTCGAGACAGGGTTTCTCTGTGTAGCCTGTCCTGGACTCACTTTGTAGACCAGGCTGGCCTCGAACTCACAGCGATCCGCCTGCCTCTGCCTCCTGAGTGCTGGGATTAAAGGTGTGCATCACTACTGCCCAGCTCTTCATAGAGTTTTAAAACTGAGATATAGATGAACAAAGGCCCAGGTCATAAAACGGCTTCATGTCTGTGGTGGGTTCAGATTGACCAGGGATTCTCTTCTTACTTTTTACTTTTTTGTTTTTGTTTTTGTTTTTTTATTTTTGGAATCATCAGAGATACAGCACACTCCTACTGTGAAGCACATCAACCTATGGTGTACATTTTCATGTGCTATTACCTGCTTGAAAATATAATGAGCTGTGCGACAATCCTGATTTTGATGCCCCACGGAGTTTACTCCCCTGCTCTTTTCTTTTTGAAGACTAAGTACATTGCCAGCCAGCCAACAGTGGATCTGTAAATTCATATCACCACTACATACCACACCCTGGTAGCCTTAACAACTTCCTGGCAACCACTTTGAACCACTGGTCATGACTCTTCCACCAATCATATCTTTTATAAAGATGCAATAAAACTAAAATGTTTTTCTTAATGTATAACCTTAAATTGTTAATATTCAAACTGCTAAGAGTCCTTTAGTCTATAACAGGTAGCTTTTACAGACAGATATATTATGACACTTATAAGAATAGAGGCTGGGGCTATGGTTCAGTAGGCAAAGTTCTTGCCGAACAAGCACAAAGACATGAATTTGAATCCCTAGCATCCAAGGAAAAAGCCCGGTGTGGGCATCTGCTTCTGTACTCATGTGAGGAGGTAGACACAGACAGATTTCCCCAGGCTACCCAGCCAAGGAGTCCAGCCTAAGGGACAAGGTCTAGGTTGAGTGAGAGATACAATGTCAAAAAATAAGATGGAGAGCAATAGGAGAAAACAGCCAGCATCATCCTCTGGTCTCCACACATACACAAGGAAGGCACACCCATGCACACCCATGCACACACAGGCGTACACCCCTCCACACACAGAGAGAATTGGACACTGTTCTTACACTTAATTTTCAACTTCCTGATAAGTAGTGAAATTTATATCTAGCAAAATAAATGGGAATTTTATGTGTAACTTTTGGAAAGAATCTATTATAAGGAAGTTTTTTGATCATCATGTAGGATAAATGATAATGGAAAGACATATATATATATATGTAGGATAAATGATAATGGAAAGACATATATATATTCACTACTTAAAACATAAACCCTGTGTGGTGTATATGTATGGAAATTTGTGTGTGTGTGTGTGTGTGTGTGTGTGTACACATTTCCTTTGGAATAAACTTTTATTACATTCTAGATGTTACTTTTCTACTAGTTGTGACTTTCAGAAAAATAAAATGTAAGATATGAATAACAGTCAATCACTATTATTTTGTCAATAATATTCCGCTTCCTGGACAGACACAATTATGAGTCATGTTGCTAAAAAGAACAAACTAAATACACACATCCTTGATGCAGGTTATGCTTCTCACAGCGTGAACACCAAAGAGAACCCGGAATCAGCAGTCATTGGATAAAAGGACAAAAGATGCTGTCTCCAACTACACATCCTGAGGCACTGTGAAGACAAAAGGAGAAGTCTTGATGGCTCTACACTGTGATGAAGTATTACAGTGGCACAATAGCCACAAATCCGGTCTTTATTTCCTTCTTTGACAGCAAACAGTGGTAGAGAAATGATTTTAAAAGACTAAATCGCTAAATGCTCAGTCTTTGAGGACTTTATTTGAAAGGAAATATGTTGTGTTGTCAACTTAAGTTTACACAGATAAGGAAATTCTTAAAGTACTTTTCATGAATCGCATTTTACATTTCTGTGTTACTCGATCCAGAATTTCCATTCTGGTAATTCATCTTAAGTCACACAAAATATGAGGGTTTTTTAAAATCAGTGTTAATACAATGTCATTTTAATAGCTAAAAATTGCAAATAATCTAAATGTCTGTAATTAAGTGAATTATCATGTATTCAGCTATGGTGAGATAATATCCGGAAATATTAATCTTTTTTCCACTCCATTATGCATGACCCTTCTCCTAGTTAATCAGAGGCATTGAAAAGAAATCGGGATTGTTATGGTAAGATTGGGAAGAAATAGTCAATAGTCAGTCATTTAAGCTTCTAAAATAGCTCCGGCTCATCACCAGAAGTTATCTTAGAGGGGCAGAAGCTGATGAAGTTTATGTAACAATAGCCAGCCAGAAAGGAAAGAGTAGGTGCTCATGGCTGCCATCTTTTCTGACACTCACGTTGAGGGAACAAGGGTGTGGTCCTAAGGGATAGACAATGCCTGAGATTAGAGGCACAGGCATAGGCTGGGGTCGGGAGGGGGCACCACTAGAAGACAAGTCAGTGCCAAAGGACAAGCCGAGCATCCACTTCTAAAAAGCCTACTCTAGAGGACATCATGAGACCTTAGGAGTCGCTCTCCCTGTCATCAACATGCACAGGTTACCTGTATGTGCTCAGTCACCTAGTGGGAAGGTGACCACCTGGGCCCTGAACTTTGAGGGCATCTGAACTACTTTATGGGCATCAATGTGCCTCTTAGGACATTTCTGAATCTTTCCACCCTGACTTGTGTGCCCTTTACGTACAGATGACATTGAGAGGATGTCAAGGAAGGTCCTAGCACTGGCACATGCTTGGGACCAAAGGATATTAAAACTCACCCTTTTATACACACAGTTAAAATAACCACTATCACTTACTACATTGTACAAGTATCAGACTCCATTGTCACAGTGTTCCTTCATGAAGGTAGCTACAGGTTTTTTGTTTGTTTGTTTGTTTGTTTGTTTTGGACAGGGTTTCCCTATGTAGCCTTGGCTGTCCTGAACTCACTTTTGTAGACCAGGCTGGCTGTGAACTCACAGAGATCTGCCTGCCTCTGCCTCCCCAAGTGCTTGGCCTAGCTAGGTATCTACTCTTATTAGTCTATTTTACAGTCAAGAAAACTGTGGCAAGAGAAGTTTAGTAACTCTTCCACAACCACCCAGCTAAAACAGAGCACATGCAAAATATAAGTGTAAGAAGGATGTCCCTAGATCAATAATCCTAACTGCTATGGTACTCTATATCGACTGAGCCACTAAAATTTATACATTAAAAATATTGGTTTAAAAAAAATACACGAATGGGGCTAGTGTTGTCTTAACTGGACTGATCAGAACTCAATACTACACCTACAATACCCCTATGTAATACACATAATATAAACAAGGGCAAGATAGATGGCTCAGAGGGTAATAGTGCTGGCCACCAAACCTGAGTTTGATCCATGGCCCCCATGCAGTAGAAGGAAAGAACAGATTCCTACATGTTGCATACACCACATGTGCACACACACAAATTCTTTACTTACAAAATCAAATTCCATAAAGGAGTTGTATATTTCAGTGTTGATAAGAGATGCCAGGAAACAGTTCAAGATGCTAAGGATACCCTCCAAGACAATTACTTTGGTAGGGGAACAGGGCATGGGTTGGGGAGGCAGAGATGAGGTCAGCACAGTAGTCTCATTGAGCAATCCTGCCACTTTACCACATGCTTGCGGCCGAGGACAGTCAGCATAATTAGTGGAAGTCAGCTGTGTACCTTCATTTTTCATTCTTTGCAGGTCTTGTGTCAAGTGTTTATGCAGACCATGTGGTTCAAGTGATTATTCATGTTCTTCATCTACTATACTTTTGGGTCTTGTCTTTAAAAACTTCATATTCAAAAGCAACAAAAATAACCTTTTATGTGGTTTTCCGTTTTGCACTAAGCTATTAAATCCACTTAGAATTAATTCTGTACGTATGTAGAGAAGGGGTCCAACTGAATATGCTTCACATACCTCTAGTTAAAGCAACACATTTGAGCCAGGAGAGGTGAGCTACGTGCTATCCTTAGAGCCTGCCTTCCTGAGAAGACCTACAGAGGCCCAGATCCATTGTTGGGCCACTGCACCAGGACTGCTCCAATAGGAACATCCAGGTTAGGGATACCTTTCCAATACCTAATACACCAGGAACACGTGGGACAACCAAGTGGCTAAAGGCCAGCCTACAAACACAAACAGCAAGAGTCAGAGCAATATGGCACCTCTAGAGCACATCTATCCTACTGCAGCAAACCCTGGATATCTTTTCACAAAACAATGACTAAAAGTCCAATCTTATAAAAAATATAGAGGCCTTTAAGGAGTAAATAAATAACCCCTTAAAGAAATACATGAAAACACAATTAAACAAGTAAAGAATTTTAAAAAGGAAATAAATAAATCCCTTAAAGTAATACAGGAAAAACAGGCACAGTGCCACATGCCTGTAATCCAGGCACTTATAGAGGCAAAGGCAGGAGGTTCTCTGTGACCTCGAGGCTAGTGTGGTCTACAAAGCAGGTCTATGACATCCAAGGCAATACAGAGAAACCTTGTCTCAAAAAAAAAAAAAAAAGAAAGAAAGAAAGAAAGAAAGAAAGAAAAGAAAAGAAAAAGAAAATTAAAAATTTAATTAAAAGGGCGAGGGAAATAAATAGACCAGGGTGAGGGAAATAAAGACCAGAAAATGGAAATAGAAGCAATTTTTAAAAAACCACAAACTGAGGAAATCCTGAAGAGGGAAAACAACAAAAACAACAGATGCAAGCGTCATTAACAGAATAGAGGATATAAAAGAGATAATCTTAAAGATAGAAGATACAAGAGAAGAAATTGATACACCAGTTGAAGAAAATATTAAATCTAAAAAATTTCTGACACAAATCATCCAGGAAATCTGGGATGATATGAAAATGCCTAACCTACAAATAATAGGAATCAAATAGGACCAGAAAATATTTTCAACAAAATCATAAAGAAAGTTTCCTCAATCTAAAGCAATAAATGCCTATACACATACAAGAAGCATATAGAACACCAATTAGATTGCATCAGCAAAGAAAATCCTCCTTCCACATAATAATCAAAACACTAAATTACAGAATGAAAAAAGAATATTAAAATCTGCAATGGAAAAAGGCCAAGTAACTTACAAAGGCAGACCTATCAGAATTATATCTGACTTCTCAGCAGAAACTCTAAAAGCTAGAAAAGCCTGGGCAGATGTCCTGAAGCCTCTATGAGACCACAGATGCTGTCATAGACTCCTATTCCCAGAAAAACTCTCAATCAACATACATGGAGGAAACAAGACATTTCAAGACAAAACCAAAATTTTAAAAATCTGTTCACAAATCAAGCCCTACAGAAAATACTAGGAGGTGAACCTCAACCCTAGGTAGTTAACTATACCCAATACAACACAGGAAATAAATAATTCTATACTAGCAAAAACAAAATAAGGAGAGTACATGCACACATAACCACACACACTAACACCACCATCATCAAAATAATGGGAATTAACAATCATTGCTCATTAATATCACTCAATATCAGTAGACTCAGTTTCCCCAATTAAAAAAAAACTGAATGGATGGGAAAACAGAACTCATAATTCTGCTGCATACAAGAAACACCCCAGCAACAAAATAGACATTACCTCAGAGCAGAGTACTAGAAAAGATTTTCCAAGAAAATGGACCAAAGAAACAAGCTAGAGTAGCCACTCTACTATCTAAAAATAAATAGATTTTCTACCAAAATTAATCAAAAAGATGGAGAAGGACACTTCAAACTCATCAAAGGAAAAATCAACCAAGAAGACATCTCAGTTCTGAACATCTACGGCCTACCTACATGCAAGGGCGTCAACATTTATAAAAGAAATACCAGCAAAGTTTAAATCACACATCAAAACCCACACATTAATTGTAGAAGACTTTATCACCACTCACCATGGAAAAGTCATGGAAACAGAAACTAAACAGAAATAATGAAACTAACCAAAATTCTGAATCAAATGGACCTAGCAGATACCTACAGAATATTCCACCCAAACACAAAAGAATACACCTTCTTTTAGGCACCTCATGAATGTTCTCCAAAATTGACCACATAATCAGAGATAAAGCAAGCCTCAACAGACAAAAGAAAATTGAAATAACTCCTTTTACTTTATCAGACCACCATAGATTAAAGCTGAACTTCAACAACAATACAAAAAACTTCATGGAAATTGACCACCTCTCTACTCAGTGACTATTGGGTCAGGGAGGAAATAAAGAAGTTTAAAACTTTCTACAATTCAATGAAAATGAAAGCACAACAAGCCCAAATTTATGGGACACAATGAAAGCAATACTAAAAGGAAAGTTCATAGCACCAAGAGCCTTCATAAATAAATTGAAGAGATATCATATTAGCAATTTAAAGGCAAGCAAAAAGAAACAAACACATCCAAGAGGGGTAGATGCAGGAAAGAATCAAACTCAGGGCTGAAATCAGTAAATTAGTAACAAAGAGAACAATACAAAGACTCAACAAAACCAAGGATTGGTTCTTTAAGAAAATCAACAAGATAGACAAACCCTTAGCCAAACTAACTAAAAGACAGACACAAGTATACAAGTTAACAAAAACAGAAGTGAAAAGGGAATGTAACAAGATGCACAGAGGAAATCCAAACAATTGTTAGGTCTTACTTCAAAAACCTGTACTTCTTCAAATTGGAAAATCTAAATGAAACGGATGATTTTCTTGATAGATACCACTTATCAACATTAAATCCAGATCAGGTAAACAATAGCACCTAAGGAAATAGATTGTCAAACCCCCCTCCCCCACCTCTAAAAATATGCTCAGGACCAGAATTCTACCAGACTTTCAAAGACTGAAACAATTCCACAAGATAGAAACAGAAAGAATATTGCCAAACTCATTATGAGGCCACAGTCACCCTCATATCTACATTACACAAAGACTCAACAAAGAAAGGGAATTTCAGATATATCTCCCTTATGAACATTGATCCCAACATACTCAATAAAATATGCACAAACTGAGCCCAAGAACACATCAAAAACATCATTCACCATGATCAAGTAGGCTTCATACCAAGGATGCAGAAGTGGTTCAACATATAAAAACCTACCAATGTAATCCACCATATAAGCAAACTGAAAGAAGAAATGCATGATCATTTCATTAGATTGCAAAAAGCCTTTGACAAAATCCAAGCACCCCTTCATGTTAAAAGTCTTGGAAAGATCAGGGATACAAGGCATATACCTAAACATAATAAAGGCTATATACAGCAAACCAATAGCCAGCATCAAATTAAATAGAGAGAAACTTAAAGCAATTCCACAAAAATCAGAGGCAAGACAAGGCTATCCAGTCTCTCCATATCTCCTCAATATAGTAGTTGAAGTTCTAGCTAGAGCAGTAAGACAAATAAAGGGGATCAAGAGGACACTAATTGGAAAGGAAGAAATCAAAGGATCACTATTCACAGATGATATGACAATATCTAACATATATATGTGTGTGTGTGTGTGTGTGTGTGTGTGTGTGTGTGTGTGTGTGTGATCAAGTCTCTGAAGAAAGAAATTGAAGACAATATCAGAAGATTGAAAGATCTTCCATGCTCATGGATTGGGAGGATCAACATGGTAAAAATGGTCATCCTACCAAAAGAAATCTACAGATTCAATGTAATTCCCATCAAAATTACAACACAATTCTTTACAGACCTTCAAAGAACAATCCTTAACTTTATATGGGAAAATAAAAAACCCAGGATGGCTAAGACAATCCTGTACAATGAAAGACCTTCTGGAGGCATCTCTATCCCTGAGTTCAAGCTGTACTAGAGATATATATATATATATATACGGTATTGGCATAAAAACAGTCAGGTTGCTCAGTGGAATTGAATCAAAGACCTAGAATTAAACCCCCACACCTATGGACACCTGAGTTTTAACAAAGAATTCGAAACCATACAATGGAACAAAGAAAGTATCTTCAACAAATGGTGCTGGTCTAACTGGATGTCTGCACGTAGAAGAATGAAAATAAATTCATATTTATCACCCTGCACAAAACTCAAGTTCTAGCAGGTCAAAGACCTCAACATAAAACTGGATACACTAAATCTAATAGAAGAGAAAGTAGGAATCAGCCTTAAACTCATTGGCACGGGAGGCAATTTCTTGAACAGAGCACCAACAGCTCAGGCTCTAAGATCAATAATCAATAAATGGGACTTCATGACACTGGAAAGCTCCTGCAAGGCAGAAGAAAAAAGAGTAGCCTACAAAATGGAAAAATATCTTCACCAACCCTAATCTGATGGGGAGATGAGGGGGGGAGGGGTATTTTTATGCCTATGCTCAGCACCACCCTATTGCTTTAATTACTGTTGATTTATAACAAGCCTTAAGAAATAACAGCAACACTAAAATGTAAAACCTCATGCATTGCTGAGATGCAGGTGGGAAACTCACTTTAGCATCGCCAATTTTAAGCATGAACAAAAGAACTACAAAACAAAACAAACAAAAAATGCAGGCCTTTAATCCCAGCACTTGGGAGGCAGAGGCAGGCAGACTGCTGTGAGTTCGAGGCCAGCCTGGTCTACAAACCAAGTCCAGGACATTCAAGGCTACACAGCGAACCCCTGTCTCAAAAAACAAAACAAAACAAAAACAAAAAAACAAAAAAACAAAAAATGAGAGGTGAAATTGGCAGGTATTAGTGCATTGCCCTTAGGTTTTGATGGCCTTTTCTTTGTTTTTGGTCTCTCTAAGTCCTCCTGCCCCTGCCAAACGAATGCACAACTGTTCTGGACTCACAGATTTCTCATATACCAGTTTCGCCATGATAAAACTAGAAGAAAGTTTGAGAAGCTTAAAAACAAACAGCAGAAACCAGTTAAAATAGGAGAACTGAGTCATGACTGAGGCATCCTCATGCACACCATCCAAAACGAAGGGAGCCTCCTGGTCCACATTTCCTGCATCCGCAGACACACCAAATGATGCAGGTGTGTGTTAGGGGATCATGTAGATTTCCTGGCCTCACAGACTGGCCAGTGTTCAGAAAACTCACAGATTTCACTACAGCAATTCAGTCACATGAGAAATTTAGATCATCACTGGTATGTGGAGTCTGCAGAACTGTCCCAGGGACTGCTGCTCTGAACCTGACATGGCAGAAGATGGACTGTTCCCCTGAACCATGCTCCTTTGGCCACTCAAGAGGCAGGAGTTATGTCCATGATCTCATCGAAGGAGCCAAAGATGGTTCATTTATTCATTTGAAAGCTCTAC